>NC_047660.1:4177665-4362665 GCF_011762505.2 Arvicanthis niloticus
GATCGGTTTTTTTTTCAGTGCCAAGCATCTTCTGGCTTCTAAATAACCTGAGAAATAACCGGAACATGGACTATTTCATTTGTAAACTGAAGAATCAGGTAAATGTGAACGTTTCTTTATTTAGCCAGTGGGGGTGGAAATCATCCCATATTGTAGAAGTGGAGCCATTCGCTAGCTGCTGCTTGGCTGGTACTTTACGCTCACCCACAGTTACAGTGCTGGGTGGGGAGAAACGGTTATGAAAATAGAGTTAGGGACAACTGCCAAGAGAACACGCCTTCTATAAGCCAGCTCAAATTGTCTCCATACATTTCGAATTTAGAAATCTCACCAATCCACATATGGAAAACATTTCTTCTCTGTATCGGAGGCTGGGGTAGTGTAAAGTAGCGAAGAGGGCCCATGCACCGCACCTTGAGCACTGCGCATGCTCCCCGCATCTTGCCCGCTTCCCCAGACACCAACAGAAGCGTGGACTATAGTAGATAATCCCCAGATGCAGCTCTTGTCTCTGCTCCTATTCGGATAAGCGCATCTCATTCACTTCCTAAAGCAGTCTGATTCCCATCACTTTTCTGAGTGTTTCTTGTTCTTGGTTGGAGGAGATACAGTCTTATAGCCCAGGTTGCCCGGCTACTTATTGCCTGCTAGTCTACATTGATCCCAAGCTGGTGGTGGTCCTCTAGCCTTCAGGTTCTGGGATTACAGGAATTCATCACCACATCTGGCCGGTGTGACATTTTGTTCTTACCCACCTCAACCACCAGTGTCAACCACGCCTTGATCATTGGGTGACTGGCCATTGTGCCTCAGAAAAGCCACATTCGGAACATTCTGGGCAGCTACTGTTGCTGATTAGAAGGCAAGGCTAGCTAGCCTTCCCTGTTCTGCAGATGCTAGAACAGAGCTTTGGAGTCTGAACAGGAAAATGTCCTCCTACAAAGTCTATACCTCTGTCACCATCATCCTCACGGGTATAAAAACACTTCTTTCTAGAATTTTCTCGACAGCTCTTTCACTCCCCAGTAACCAGCGTGAAAGCCCACCAGTCAGATGACCGGTCAGGTAAGAGCGTTTCTGTGTCTGATTTTTATGTGTAAGTCACATTTATGAACTGTCACGCTGATGCATGCTGAGTCAGCATTTCACACTCAGTGCCGAGACGGAGTACCAGAGGAACGGGTGCCATTCTGCTCACAGTGGACAGGCATTGTCATCAGAAGCCGTTTTGCCTTTTTAAGTGGGACCTAGACAGCTTTGGTTACCATAACACAATACTGAAGACAATGAACTTAAAAGAAAGAAAGGTTTATTCTGGTTCGTGATCGCTATGCTTTGGGCCTGTGGAAGCACAGGACATGAAGGCAGGAGCAGGGGGAGATTGAAGCCTCACCAGAAGGCGAAGAGTAAAAGATGTTGGGGCTGGAATTTTTCTCTTTAAGGGTGTGTCTACTAGCACAAGGCTTTCTTACACCAGGCTCTGCCTCCTCCTGGTAAAGCCATGGATTGGAAACCAACCTTTCAATCAGCAACTTTTGGAGGATGATAGTCAAGTTCCAGATACTTTTCTTTTTCCAAGTTAAATAGTATGTGGGAGCTCAATAAGCTCAATAAGCTCCATAAGCTCAATAAGCTCGTCTGTAAACGAGGAGAAGAGCAATAGGACCCCAGTCTAATGATCCCTCTCAAGCTTCCTTCATGGAAGGATACAGTCCTGGTCAGCGCTGTTTCCCAGCAGTGGGTGTGAACCCCAGTCTGCCTGGGGCTCGCTTGATTAACACTCTCTTTTCCCCAACCATACATGGCTCCCTGCTAATAATCGATCACACCCTCTTCCTGCCCACCGAGCCATCACTAGCCCTCTTATAACCATGTCAGGTTAAAACCATTCCCATCAGAGAGAGGATAAACAAGACTAAAGCATTGAAGGAGTTACTCAATGTAAACCATGATTAGAATGATCCTAGCAAATAGATATGTTGTAAAATTATTTTTAAAAAATTTGTTAGGGTAATGGCAAATCTTAGCAGTACCATATTATCTGCAAGACACAGAACGCCAATGTCATTTATTTGAATATGATTATTATTGACTTCTCCAGTACCAGTGACTAGTAAACCCAAAGCCATGTGTATCTTTGCATGGCTTTCCTCCTTGCTTCAAGTCATTGGCTCATGGGCAGGAAGGAGCCCTGTAGGTGTTGATGACAGGAAAGACCCTTGACAGAGTCTGTCATGTGACTTGCAGTGGAGAGACAGCACCACTTTTAGACTGTTACATACTAACACTGCATTGCAAGATTCACGGACAGCATGAACTTAGGCCAGGTGAATAGCTAAAAGGGAAGAACCCTTGGTCCTGATGTAACTGGCACTTCTTTGGAAACCAGAAAGACCAAAAGACAAAATCAGCTACTTCGTCATCACTTTCTCAGAACAGCTGTAACTCTTCTCAAAGAAAACCAGAAAGATCTCTACAATAAAGAAACAAAACTGTGGTTGATAAAGCTTCATGCCAGTCCTGTCGCTTGGACCGTGACACACACCTTTGATTTCTCCTCAGGTCAGCCGGTGACATTTCTCTGAGGTATGTTCCTTCTGGTTGTTGACTTGAGATGAGGACAGGAAGCAGAAGTGTTCAGGCTTGGAAGGAATGATCAGGAAAATGGAAAGCACAGAGGAAATACAGATGATACGTGTGTGAGCCATGCTAAGCTGGCTCTGCTGTTTAAATATTGCAAGGGGACTCTGGAATGAAGGTGGGCTGTCTAGATGGGAGAACTGGTGTGTGTGGTCAGTCTAGCTTTGTCAAATCTAGGTTTCCAAGAACATATAACAGGTGAAAACATTTACACTAAGCTCCACACCCAGAAAGCATCAGGGTGAGGGCATCATCTAAGAGAAGCCATGTTCCACTATTTGTAGAAATGATGCAATATGTATTTATTAGTGAAAACTAAGTAACATCATTATCCCATTGTTCACTAAACTTTCCTATTAAAGCAGCCACTTTCTCCTGTTTTATATACCATTAGCAATAATTACATGTGGCTATAATATGCACACATTTTCATTAAATAAGAAAGCTAGTATCCCTTGGGGCTTTGTTTTGCTATTCTTCCTACTCTCTCTCTCTCTCTCTCTCTCTCTCTCTCTCTCTCTCTCTCTCTCTCTCTCTCTCTGGTTTACAGTCAATGTTGTAGATAAAATTGCTAGCCTTTCCTTTTCTGTTTAATAAGAACAAACTCCTGCCCTAGAAAACATTCGCAGTGCCCTGTTTTCAGAGACTTGACACTCTGAGGATGTAAATCTCAAAGAGAAAAGGTGAGCACACTCCAGCCAGCCTGGTCTCAGCCAGCTCATTCTGCTTCAGTCTCCATCTGTCTCCAGGACAAACAGCTCTGCAGGCCATAGTAATGGAGGACTTCAGCTTTCCACAGGCGTGACTCAGATCACCAAGAACGTGAGTGGGTCCTTGTGTCATCTCGGAAGTCTTTCCCTGGCCTGGAGCTGGAAGTACGTTGAACCACCTAAAAGGATCCTATAGAGTAAGAGATGCTTATGGCGGGGTCTGTGCAAGCATTTCTGGTGCTGGTCGCAGATGCTCCCCACCAAACCACAGCCATGGTGTATTTCAAGACAAGAGGCAAAAATATGGATGCTACTTTTAAATGAAAGATGCTTGGAATAGCGTGGATAGAAAGAATTCTAACATTCTCTCTTCTAAGTAAGTGCAGCTTCCTGAAAAGGAACCACCACAGTTGGTTTGGGGGGCCATTTCTCTACTGGCATGAGGATAGTTTCAGATGGATTTGCATTTCAGATGCTCCTGCCTTGTTAAATTACTGAACACACATCATGTGCTGGAGCATCTTATTAAATGCCATTCCCCAAGCATGCTCAAGGGACTGCAGCTGAGGCTGTTATTGAAATATCAGAGGTTGGACAGGTACAAAGGACAATTCTGAGACCAGCTCTGGATCCAGTGATTTTTCCTTTGGTTATTCTCATGCAATTGTCTCTTTGCAGAGAACCTATAGCTTTTCTATTTCTATTTGCCGAGAACAAAATGTGTTGTTGTTTTTGCAAGAGAAAGAACTCAAGTTTTTATTTTCTGAAGATGGTAAAGTTTAGCCTCTCATTATTCATATAGAAAACAATAAATGTGTGTTTGTAATGAAAGACAATGTAGTAGACTTTTGACACATTATTTTTTTTGTTGGAATGAGAGAGAGAAGAGAGAGGAGAGAGGAGAGAGGAGAGAGAGAGAGAGAGAGAGAGAGAGAGAGAGAGAGAGAGAGAGATTTCTCAGAAGCCAAACCAACAAGAAAAATCTTAAGAGAGATAAACATTCTGTCATGTTTCTGAACCTTCCTGATTACACTTACGGGCAGACCATCTGTCCCCAAAGAGGATCTGGATGGATGAGACCAGAAGAATGTAACTCTTTGTAACATTTCTGAAACATTGAATTTGTTTCCAGTAGTCCAACTTCAGAGCAAATCTGCTACCCAGATGTAAATTCAGAAGCATCAGAGTTCTTGGCTCCCTGAAGGAAAAAAATTTTCAATTTAGAAGAAGCATTATAGACTCTAACAAGAGAAGAATGGCTTGAAATCTAAATTACCCCAAACAAACCAGAATGGCACGTAAGGGAAGGAAACGAAGAAATCAGTAACAGGAGAAGGTGAACTTGAGCTGGTGCTGCTGCTGCCTCTGGGGAGGGAACCCGGAGACACACACAAAAACAAGACGCCAGCAAGATGCAATCAGTGCACCCGCCTGCTCTTAAGTGTCACTTAGAGCACAAACAGATTCACATGTCGTGATGTTCATCAAAGGGGCATGGAGTGTGCACGTGTGTGCTGTGTGCATATGTGTGCATGATTCATCTGTATGTATGTCACCAGTCTGCTACAAAGAGACAGATGGTTTTGGGGGGAGGGTTGTCAAACAGAGAAGCGAAGTAATAAATCACGATAAAAACCCTTCAGTGCAATGAAAGCAGACCAAGGGATGAGGGAGCCCTATGAGAGTCTATCCGGAAGAACTGGAGAAAGGCCGAAAGGTGCTGGCAGGAGATCCCATGTGGCTGGGGGAGAGGAAAGACAGCGACTCTAGCCTCAGCCTAAGAGAGGCAAGAGGAGCAGCAGCAGGCAAAGCCAGGGCCCCGACTTGCTTATAATCCTAGCACTGGGAGGGCAGAGGCAAGTGGGTTATCATGAGTTCCAAGCCTGGTCCACCTGATGGGCTCCAGGCTGTCCAGGCCAACATAGTGAGACACTATCTCACAAACAAAAACCAATAACAAAACCAACTTCTCCTCCACAAAACCCAAAGGTAGGAGGAACAGAGGAGAGCAGAGGGCACACAGAGGGGCAGAGGGGACATAGCACTGGCTCAGCCTGCTGTTTCTCCTGTCCACAGGGGATAAATATCAGTCACCAAATGTGCTGGACAAGTAACCATTTCAGCCCAGGGAATCTCTGGCTGTTGGATCTCCCCAAAGTCCCAGATTGTCCCCTCGGGAGGTTTGGAGAGACTCCACGCAAGTAGTTTCTTTCTGTTCACTTACACCAGCCTCCGAATGTGCTTGAACATAGAGCTTTGGTAATCAAAAGGACTGACCAAAGCGAGTCTGACATATTCACAATAGGCCTAATAGCCATTGTACATGTGGCAATTATCCCTAAATAGGGCTTATAAATCACTACATTGCGTTTACACTGCCGAACTAAACTTGTAATTTTCCATTTCATTAGGCTTATCATTGTCATGATAGGATAGCAAGCGCCATATACCCATCGCCTGGAATTTTAAATGGTTAATACTTTGACACAGGTACTTTATTATTTTCTATGTTAGTATTTAAAGCAGGCTTCAGAAATCATGACAAAATTTTCCCCAAGGGGATTAGCAATATCTGTAAAACTAGCCTTTTCCTACATTCTCAATATGCCCTCTTGGCACACACAACAAGTCAACAGTAACATCCCCCGTATCACAGAGTCTGGTATGTTCTGATTTCTACAGTTGTGACCTGAATGTCTTATTCTCATGCACTGAAAGAACCTTCTAATCAATGTTCTTTTTTGTTTACTTCTTTATTATTTGGGAGGTGTGTGTGTGTGTGTGTGTGTGTGTGTGTGTGTGTGTGTGTGTGCGCGCACGTGCATGCACACACATGCTAGAGATTGATCCTAGGGCCTTACATATGCTAAGTCCATGCTTGACTGAGATATATATCCACACCTTCTCTTCCAATCTTGAGTTGTCCCTCTCACCCCAGTAGAAGAATCTAATGAGTCCTGAGGAAGAGGTGCACTGCCTTCTGGGTTTGTCTACTTGTTTGCTCACAGAAACGTTGAACTTGGGTCTCTAACCCTCATGTTTCCCATAAACAAAAAAAGTTAGATAAGATTTAGTTTTTATTTTGGGGGAAACTACTCAGTTGCTGCTTCTCTGCATCATGGCAAAGGCATCAGGATCCACCAAGCGGTGCCCTGAAGAGAAGAGATTGGCCCAGTGGGTTTCTGGGCTGCACAGCCATTGTGGCAACAGACTGAAAGAACAACCTGCCTTCTGTTCTGCTGTTCTGTGCTCACAGCAGAAGTATGGCTGGAGCCAGGTGCTCCCTCAACACACATTACTTCCAGCCCCTGCCCTGCCTCTGTAGGTTTGTCTCCACTGCCTTAAACTAAAGTGCCATTACTCTGGGTCCTGTGTGTGCCATGTTAGTACCTCACATGCCTGAACAGAATAAACTAAGTAGATTAATAAACTAACTAGGATAATAAACTAGATTATTGAAAACAATTGATTTGATGATTGGGTAGGTGCTAGTCTCTGAACATCTGTCTTTGCAAGGTTCATGTGTTGAAATGTGGCCCCCATTAGGATGGGGGCTGGAGGAAAGGCTTTGAGAGAGGTGACTAGGTCATGAGACCTGAAGTAAATACCTTTATAAAAGACCCAGAGTGCTTTGCTTTCTTTGTTCTTACAGCCCAGGAGAACTCACAGATTGTGTTTTAGGGTTTCATTGCTGTGCAGAGACACCAGGACCATGGCGACTCTTATAAAGGAAACATTTAACTGGGGCTGGCTTACAGTTTCAAAGGTTCCGTCCATTTTCATCATAGAGGGAAGCATGGCAGTGTGCAGGCAGTCTTGGTGCTGGAGGAGTAGCAGAGGGCTGCACATCTTGCCCAGCAGGCAGCAGAGGAGGACTGTGTGATTGGGTGTAGCTTGAGCATATATATAACCTCAAAGGCTGCCTCCAGTGACAGACTTCCTCCAACTTGGCCACACCTCGTCCAACAAGGCCACACCCACTCCAACAAGACCACACCCACTCCAAGAAGGCCACACCCCAATTAGTGCCACTATTTGTGGCCCAAACAATCAAACACGAGTCTATGGGGACAGAAGCTATTTAAGCCACTACAGATACAAATCATGAAATGATCCCTGGATGGACACCAACTCTGCTGGTACCTTGTCCTTTGACCTTCTGACTTCCAGAATGACAGACTCTTTGTAATGGTTTTCTTTTAGGTGCCCATGTGGATGAAGATAGAGGGCAGTAGGCAGGAAGAGAGTGAAAATGTCCAGTCCATGGAGAGCTGGAGAGAGAGACTAAATTGGTGTTTTTAGAGAACTTCTGTAGATGCAAAGTATCATGGAAAGTCTGAGAGTATCGCGTCTGAGAGTGGACGCTCCAGGATCAGGGTGTAACATTCATGTCCTGGCTGAGTAACAAGGCCCTGATGTGGTTTCTTGGTAAACTACCGTGAACGTGCTTAGCACAGAGCCAGGGTCTTGGGAAAAGGGCAATGCGTACAGGTGGCTCCTTGCTTTCTTCCATTAAATGCTCACAGGAGCCTTTCTTTCTTCTCTTCTCCTCCCTCTCTCCCTCTTTCCTTCCTCCCTCCCTCCCTTGCTCCCTCCTCTCTTTCCTCTCTTCTTCCCTCTTCCCTCCCTTCCTTCCTCCCTCTCTCCCTTCCTTCTTTCCTTCCTCTGTCTTTCTTTCCTCCCTTCCTTTCTCCCTCTTTCCTTCCTTTCTTTTTTCTTTTCTTCTTTTCTTCCTTCCTCCCTCTCCCCTTTCTTTCTTTGTTTCTTTGTTTCTTTCTTTCTTGCTTGCTTTCTTTCTTGCCTACCTGCCTGCCTGCCTGCTTGCCTGCCTGCTTGCCTACCTGCCTGCTTGCCTGCCTGCTTGCCTGCTTGCCTGCCTGCCTGCCTGCCTGCCTGCCTGCCTGCCTGCCTGCCTGCCTGCCTGCCTGCTTGCCTGCTTGCCTGCTTGCCTGCTTGCCTGCTTGCCTGCTTGCCTGCTTGCCTGCTTGCCTGCTTGCCTGCTTGCCTGCTTGCTTGCCTGCTTGCCTGCTTGCCTGCTTGCCTGCTTGCCTGCTTGCCTGCTTGCCTGCTTGCCTGCTTGCCTGCTTGCTTTAGGCTCTTGTGTAGCTGCTCCTGGCCTCCAACGTTAGCCTCCTACCTCTGCCAAAGTGCTAGGGCAGAGCTCTGGAACATCATGCTTCATTTCACAGAAGACTTCTTTGTTTAAAAACGAACAATCATGAGGTGGAGAAAGCCATCAGGAGTAACTGCATGGGAGCCATGAGCACTGGTCAAATGCTTCCCAGTGGACCCAGTCTGAGGATGAGCAGAGAGAGCATCCAAACTGGAAAATGTCAGGCTCCTCAAGGGCATGGAGATGGGGGTCTTCCCTCATGCAGAATTGGCCTGTTGTTCTCCTCTGACATTTAGATTCCAAGGGCTTTGAAGTCTTTCTCCACCTCTCAGCTGCTTGCAGGCACTTCCTGGATTCCTAGAGTTAGGCTCACATGGTTTAATGGGAGACTCCGGGATATCAGTGGCACCAGTGATCAATCCAGAAGGCACTGGGACAGCACAGGAATGAACAGAGAGGACAAGGCACAAAGAACGTTTATCATGGAGCACTGAGTGGCTTCAGCCCTGGTGGGTGCTCGTCCTCTGAATCTCTTTTCTCTGCAACCATGAGACCGCTTGCCCAGTGAGCACCTTTGACAGGAGAAACTTTTACCTCTGGGGCTTTCATAACAGAGTTTCCTGTCAAAACTCGAGGCACACTGTCTTCTGCAAAAAGAAAGACCATTGAATTCTGCCACTGACAATTTTACTCCAAATTAATGTAGAGTGTTTTATTGAGCCACCCACAAAAGAGAACAGAGAAAGCACTCCAAACTCTTGCTTCAGCTTTCAGATAATTTTCTGAAATTCCATTTTTAACTTTAATGCAGAAGATCCTTGTTAGAACGGCTGACCTCCTTACACTAGATCGGGTTCTGTAACATTAGGGACTAACTAGAAAAGACTGGGGCCTTGTCCCGATCTTAGTGTCCTGGGCTTACATCCCACGTATAAATAACAGGGTCTCACACAGTTGTGCCATGGGCAAGCTAAAAAAGACTGGCTCAGCCCTGCATTTAGTGTCCAAGCTTAGATGTCAATGATAAATCAGTTTCTCACTCTGTAGCCAGGTTGGCCTTTAGATGCACTACGGTCGGCCTTTCCTGGCTTTCCAAGTGCTGGTATTATAGGCATGAGGCACCACATGTGCTTCTGGGGATTTTAGAAGGCATCTGAATCACAGACCTTTCCCAGGCTCCAAGAAGCATGCAGAGAGGGACAAGGAGAAGGTGCCTCCCACCTTTAGTAGATTGGAATGGAAGACAACCATCTTCATCACCTAACAAATTCCAACAGGCACTGTTTGGTCCTTGGTCCTTCAGAAGCAGCCCTGCCTCTGTCATCTGCTCGCAGGGTTGCATGGAACAGGAGGGTGCAGTGGGAGACACTGGGAGTCACACTGTGTGCCGCTCTCACTATCAGTAGATTCTAGTCAGCGTTTAAGAGCAATGTCGGTTTATTTTTGTCAGATCACCCAGTCTGCTGACTCCAGGAAGCTTTGGTGGCTGTGACATCATCATTTGATACCTGGATTTTCCATAGTACAGCAAATGTGGGCTTGTGCAAAGGAATCAAGTCTTGTTGGATTGAACAGGTACGGTCATCAGCGTGCAATGAAAGATTCTGTATCTCTCATTACCTGAGTATTTCCTTTGTGCCACGTACACACAAAAGCACAAAACTTCTTTACACGTGTAATTTCACATATTTTTTACATAGTTTCTACAGATGTTCTCTCAATAGCAATATGAGGCCATCATTCTCATTTAAGCCCAAGAAAAACGGACATCACCATCTTCCCTCAAGTAGAAAGCAGAGGTTCCAAGATTTAAATACAAGATCATCAACCCCAAGACTCAGTTGTTAGACATCAGCAAAAGAAAAAGGAGAAAGGAAGGGAGAGAAAAAGAGAAAAAAGGAAGGGGTAGTGATAAATGTTAATGTTATCTTTAAGAGATTTATAATTTCATCAGAGAAACAAAACATACCCTCATTTTAAAACAACTGTAGAGGCATGTAACACAGAGCATGATACAGTGTCTAAAGTGGGAGCTCCAGTTCAGAGCTGAAACAGATAGTTGGCTTGCCCAGGTAGGGCCAGGGAGGCAGAGAGAGAGTCAGGGGACTTCTGAAGCAACTGTGCTTTCTGTGGTTGATATTATAAATTGGGGAAGGGGACAGGCAGCGTGTGGTGGAGGACGGAAGGGTATGGTACAGAAAGGTGGCAACTGGTCCCATGTGGGCCCAGAACACTTGGCTGAGGAGCAGCCAGGGTAAGGGACATGGGTGGGCTACAGCTGGGCACAGCTTAGCATGTCAAGTGGGACATGCAGGTTTGTGTATAAAGGCCCTGTATTTATCTCTGAAGTAGCATGATGAACAGGGGGGCTCTTAAGATAACAGTGGGCAGGACCATCTCCAGGCGGGGAGAGAAAGCCTTCCATTCTCTGGAGGAACTGAAGGAAGAGAGACTATTTTCCACATGTAGGTATCCCTTGTGTGTTGGAGAGCTCCTCGGAGAACATACAGACATTTGCCAAGGCCAAGGTCAGAGTTAGACGTGGGTAAATATTTGCTTTGCCTCAGCTGGAGGAGATGGATTTCTAATAAAGAGGCAGCATGACTCATGTCACAGAGTGTACCAACAATTCAGGAAAAAAAATCTACTCTGGAAATTACCAGAATGTCAGGCAATGTCACTTGATGAACTCCCAACACACGCACACATATACACACATTTTCCGTCATGTATACTCACACTGTACAGACACACTGATGTATCTATAGACACATATACTCACATACACAGACATACAGATCTTTCAAGAACATGCACGTGTGTGTCCTTTGGTGTGTCCATGTGTCACTGTTTGCTAGATTAGGTTTCCTGTGTGCACCTGGGTCAACACGCAGAGTTGACCCAGAGCCCTTGCAGACCCAGCTTTTCTACATACAGGGGAGAGTGCAGGGTTGTGATTAGAAGTGGTCGAGGACCGACTGAACTATGTTCATGATTTCACAGCGAGATCCACAGAGCCATCTGCGGAGGGCATGTATGATCTTCCCCCTGGTGTTGAGCCCTGTGCGATGCCTCCTCTCAAGGATGGGTGGGAACTGGAGTTGCTTTTAGTGGGCAGGATGCATCATAGCTGCTGCGACACCATTTCTACAATCCTGTCCAGACACTGTATACACATGCTCACTAGCTCACAGGTAGGAACACTCTTTGATGCTTTTGAAGAATTCATGTGCCGTGCTGCGGACGTGAGGGGACTCGTAAGGGGATGGGTTGCGCTGACCATGAGGGGTCTCCAGTTTCTGAGAGTGTTTTCCCACTGACAGCTAGCAAGGAAAATGGCCCCTTGGGTCTAAGACCATGAGTAAATGGGTTCTGCCACTGTGTACGTGAGCTTCTAGATGTGAGCTTGGCATAGTGAGAAAGTGCCTTGATTCAGCCCATGGGTCTCAGAACCACTGACCCAACTAAATTGCACAGAGAGAACGCAGGACTTAGAGAACCTGTGAGATCACACACACACACACACACACACACACACACACACACACATGCACACTCAGCATCTTAAGCTTCTAAGTTGGGGTCAGCTTGCTATGTGGTGACTGATGACCAGCCGCATTTGTATGGCAACCTTCCACAAGACATTCTCCAGAGCTCTGGCGACGTGCAGGGGTGCAGAGAGTCTCCCAAACACCGTGGGAAGGTAGAGAGGGTGAAGTGGTAACCTGAGTAGGTGAAGTCACACATGAGCAGGTGAAGATGTTTGTATCTTCTGGGGCCCAGTTCATCCTTCTTCAATTCGACACAATTGGCGAAGACTGTTTCTGAGTTCTCTTCCAATCTTAATAATGATTTCTGATTTACACAATTAATATGTCAATAGATGCAATATTTGGAGTATTTATTAATGGGACATGTTGAATATTATCAGATTTCGTCTCACACTGCAAAGCTGATCATGCTCACTTTTTTTTTTTTTTTTTTTTTTTTTAATAGAGCTGCTTTTAAGGATAAGAAAATCGAGGATTAGCCCACATGGCTGGAAAGTTAGGGAGCAGAGAATCTTTTCTGCTCTTTTTACTGTGCTATGCAAGACCAGAGCCCAGGGGAAGTCTATTCAATTCTTTAACTAGAAGCAATCAGAAACACAGAGATAGAGGCCTTAGAAGGGAGCTCGGAGTTGCCATAATCAAGTGGAGAGCCACATAAGTGGCAATTCAATCCGACAGCCAAGACCAAATAGATTCCCAGTGACAGCTCTGACAGAGTTAAATTGTCAGGCAAGTTCATCAGATGCCATTTCAGAGTGGAGAGAGAGAGAAAGAAATAAGGGACCTGGGACTCTTTTCCACCATATTTGAAACACAGAGGCTCAAAATTGCTTTTTTTGGGGGGGTGGTCCAAGTTTGCCTCCTTAGCTTCAGATATCTTTCTGCAGCCTTCTTGGTGGTCCTGATTTCCAAATCAACACATCTCCAGGCTGAACTCGCTGTCTGCCCCCAAAGGTGCCTTCCTGCTAGGTTCCGTGTCCTTGATAAATGACATCCACTTACAGGGTTTTAATGACAAGCAACCCTTTCTGTTTATCAATATATGGAAACACCTGGATTTGTTAATTTCATTTTGAAATGCTATGTCAGGGTTTGGCTCCTCAGTCAAACTTGTCTCTCTCTCATGCCTCTATTGGGATCTTTCAGCAGATGTCTAACTAACCTGGCCACTTTCTGGCTCGTCCTTCAACGGCCTGCCACACTTGCTAACTCTAAAGTGACTTTCAAAAATACAAAATCAAAAACACATACCAAGCCTTTTAAAGATACTCAAGTCACCAGTGAGGTGCATCTGAAATTCTTGCCTGTGGCTGGGGAGTCTCTTCTTGCTGGGCTTTGGAATCCTTCTGGGCCTCTGTCTCCTCTGCCTTCTCTTGTTTGTGAATTACAGTATCACTCATTCAAGTCTCTACCATCACACCTGCCTTGCTTACTCCTGCAAAGCCCTTCTTTCTGTCTACTTCTGTTTCACATTATGCCCACTCAAACGACACATCCTTCAAGAAGCCCTTTAGTGATCCTTTTCCAAGGCAGCCATGTTGCACACACCAAGAATAGAATTCAAATTGTCTCCTAAGAGCTGTTGGTCACAAAGAAAACCATGCACTTGACCCCTTTGCTTGGGTGGAATGGAGTGATAACAGAGCCTTTTTAATCAGCTTGATCTTTCTCCCAGTTTAGCTACATTACATCTACAGACATTACTGTAGAACGTCTTTGTTTGATTACAAGAGGTCCGCATGTGTCACTCACCTTTGAATTCTTAGCCTCCTATACAGTACATATTGCCAGTTAGAAGTTAATCTTTGCTGGGCATCTGATAGAATGAAGAATTGGGTGACATTGTCGGTGGCCTGTGTGTGAAAGGACAAGACCATAGAGTAGATGATACATCTAGAATCCAGAGCGAATGGGCTTCTTGGGACAACTTGGGCCATTTTAGATACACAAACACACACCCAAGTAAACAATGCACCCAGCTGTCTGCAATGCCATTTGCTGACAATAGTAGCACAGAAAAATACAGCCAGTTTCTCCCGACGGCTTTTGGTATACATGCAAGGTATTTTTACTCTTGATAAAAATTTCAGTGGGCTTGAATCCAGCCTCATGGAATGGATTTTTTTTTTGTTTCTTTTTTGTTTTGATTTTGATTTTGTTTTTGTCAACTGAGGAGAAACTTGGCTACTTCAGCACAATCTAAAACATGTCTAGAAGATAAATCGGTGTCTTGGTAGTTTTCTGGGAAACTGTAGGCAAAGAGCTTAGTGGAGGCTAAAATATCCAAATCTAGGTCGGTAGGAAAGTTTATGTATTAGGACGCTTCCTAGTTAGTGATGTGTTTTCAGCTGAGCGACTGAGCACATAGTTTCAGAGAACAGACATTCGAGACTCTCTGGGAAGTTCCTGTTCAGACACATACCAAGAAGCACAAGAAGCTGTAGTGTTTCTGGCCTTTCTTGTTATCTCTGAGCCACTTTGGGGTATGTATGGAAGTGCCTCTCTCTCTCTCTCTCTCTCTCTCTCTCTCTCTCTCTCTGTGTGTGTGTGTGTGTGTGTGTGTGTGTGTGTGTAGTTATGTGAGTGTGGAGAATGTTTGTCCCAGCTCCAGTACAATCTACTTGTGGGAAGGCCGACCTCAGATGTGCAGAGCCTGTACAGATCCTTTACTTCTGAACCATAGGTGCTTCTTCAGGATGTCACGGCCAGAGGTGTTACTACCAGAAAAGGGATTCACCACATGACTCTTGTTTGGAGCCTGGGGAATCAAAGGACTAGACACAGGTCTCCTTGAAGCTCTTTTCTTAGAATTCTGATGACATGTTTCACCCACTGTTTTTAGAGTGGGTATGTGAGATTCTGGAGAAAGCCCAGGATCAAGGGATGACTGCTCACTTGCAGACATCCCCAACGTCCTTTATATTCTTGTGCAGATGTTGCCAAAGCTGTTCTCTTTGAGCCTATGGATCATGCTGACAGAACTGGGGACCAACATACTTGTACTCTTTGGAAAAGATTCCAGCAAGTACATCTGAAATTCAGCTTACATATATGGTCAGTGGCTTTGGGTATACAGAGAAGCTTGCATGTTGAAATATGGTGTTGATCGAACTTCTAAATATCATCATACTTCTTCTGGGACAAATTAAACCTGAGAGGTGCTATCATCCAGGTGAAGTTGACGGTTTGGGGCATATGTAGGGAGATAACATTGAATACAGAGCATATCCCAGCCTTATATAACGGCATCATCCCAAACAGGCCAGGCAATTTCCCACAGAAGTAATGAAGTCTCTGTACTCGGAGGTTATAATGGTGAATGCTCGCTGTGTTACCTACAAATAGCACCACGTTGGTAAATTCCTGTCATTTAACCACAGGTTTAAAAAAAGGCATAGCTCATAAATCCCTACATGTTCTACAGTCACCAGTATTCTCCCCATATTGGAGGTGCTTGGGACTGGAAACATTGCGAGCTTAACCTGGTGCACATTAGCTAACAGAATTTAAAGAAATCATTCAGACTCTCTGGGCCTTGTGTTTTCTTACCCAAGCACAAGAGTTTGTGTGCAGATATTCTCCAGGTTCCCTCTTCGTCTACACATTGATCTTCTCCCCCATGTACTCTAGTTCTGCGCCCATGGTCGTTTACGTCATGGGAGAGCAGTATGACATAGTTTATCCATGTTTAAGACAAGTTCTATGAGAGTGACTGTGTATTCTGAATGCCCAACATGTGTTTGAGAAGTTGGAAGAAATTAGCACATGGGAGAATAATTTCTAGTTAGATTGTTGGCTGAGACATATTCTTGCCCAGCTATTTCCTAGGTCCTCTGACAAAAGGATTGGGGCCATGAGACAAGTATTTTCCAACTGAATACGAACTGAAGGGACATGCGTGCATCTCGTGATGTGTGGAAGTTCCTTCTTGACCTTGCTGAGAAGGATGTGCTGACTGAGGCAGAGTTCTTGGGTCCACGGATGTCTGTGTGGAGCAGATTCCACTTTGTGTTTGCATCAAATTTTGAAGAATGAAAAGTGAAATTCTATGACATGAAACCATGGGTTTGATTGTCGTGGAAGTTGCTTTCTTTAATGAGTATGTGGAGAATGAATGAGGACTAAAAGCCAAAGCATGACAATGGTGCCAGAGAAGGCTGGGGACAGTTCTGTGGACAACTCAAGCCTGGCCAAAGCCAAGTTCACTGTCTGACACTGATATCTAAGAGAAGTAACCAGAACTTGATGGGCTTTGGAAAAATTAAATGTATTGTTAACGGTTGCATACAAACATAAAACACCACAGATCAGTGAGATACTCACAATGTTTTGAGGCCTGCATATAATTTATTGCATAATGTTAAAATCAAGTTGAAATGTCATTCTAAACATTTATCACTTCATCATGAAAGCCATTCAAAACCTTCCTTGCTTTTTGCTTTTTTTTTTTTTTTTTTTAATGAGCTACATAGCTGCTGTCTCCAGCCACCCTACTGGGTAATAGCACATTAATGATGGCCTTGTCATGTGGAAAACACAACCCAGGATTTTGATGCTCAGACTCATAATCTCTGCCTTAGCGACAAGAAAACTGCAGTTGAGAAAAACTAGATATTTTTTCTCTCTAGAAACAAAATGAATCAGTAGCGTTGCTCGAATTTGAACTGTGTGTAGCTACAAACCTTGTGCTGGTCTTCCCCACACTGCCATGCCTGGCTTCACGCTCATTGCAATGTAGTAGAATGAGAATCCTTTCTCCAGCCCCCCCTCCTCCCCCCGGGGAAACACCCTCACACTGGAGCACAATGACACTTGGAGGAGACCTCTTTGCTCTCTGGGTCAGAGCAGACTTCCTGCCTCCAGGGCTCAAGTCTCACAGATTTCTCTGCTGGCCTCAAATCCAGCAGGACTCAGTGCCAAAGACACACCCTCAGCACCCCAGGCCTAGTGGGGCCTTGAACACAGAACTTTGAGTGACAGTCCAGACCTTCCTAATCAATTGAGAGCAGGTTGGTCACTTTTTTCCTGTTTCCTCAGAAAGGCCAGGGCAGGTGGAAAGGGAGGTAGAGGCCCTTCTGGGAGAATCATAGACTGGTGGGGGTCTTTCTTGTGGGGCAGAGGCTTGGAGCCCTTCCTGTAAGTGACAGTTACATAATGGCTTTAAGGTGGGTGTGAGTCACCCTCATCAGGAGCAGAGGAACACACACCTAAATATAATTTACAAGTGGTTCCTGTTGTATCTTATAAGAAAGAAAGAGAAAACAGGGATCTGTTTGGTGGAAGTGCAGTACAGTGTGAGGAAGGGGGAGCCTCTGAGGGCCCATGCTGAGGCATCCCTTCCCCCTGAGGGAGCAGCCATAAGTGTAGTATAGAATAGAGTTTATTCAGGGCATGGGGAGGGGAGTTGAGAGAAAGGCAGAGAGAGAGAGAGAGAGAGAGAGAGAGAGAGAGAGAGAGAGAGAGAGAGAGAGAGAGAGAAAAGAGAGAAAGTAGAGGCTGGGCATGAGCACATGGAGAGAGATGGGGAGGGCAATGGGGAGAGAGGGTAAGGAGCTGGAGCAAGAGGAAGAGAGAAAGAGAGAGGGGAGGGGGCAAGCAACTCCTTTTATAGAGTCAGACACACCTGCCTGTTGCCAGGTAACTGTGGGGCGGAGCCTAAACTAAGGCCAACAGTTCCTCTCAATGGTACTGCACAACGTAGTTAGCTCCTTAAAAAGAAAGAAAGAAAAAGAAAAAGAAAGAAAGAAAGAGGAAGAGAAAGAAAGAAAAAAAAAAAAAACTAGAACACCCACTTAGCCCACAAGCCCTGTTCATGTTACCAAACATACACGTTTGCTCTGGGCGGCAGAGCCAGCTGAGATGAAACGGACAGAATTTGAATTTAGTTCTGTCAGAACTGGTCTTGTCCTCTGCCTCAGATGACAGCCAGAATGCAAGTCCGGATCCAGTCTCATACTTCAGAAGCCTTCCCGTCATCGCTGGATGTGAGAGTACTAGATACCCTGAATTTCTACCCTCCGCCCACAACACAGGGCCTCAAAGGGGGGTGGGTAGAGCTGGCAAAAGCTTACATCTGGAGGGAAGAGATCCAGTGAGATTTCAGAATGATAGATTTCTCCCGGGATTCGCAGATTCCGAGAAAGGAGGGCTGTGGCCATCAAGGGCAGAGACGTTTCAAACACCTAGAGCTGGCAGCTCGGGCTGGGCTCCACAGGCTCCTGGAGTGCTACCCCGCTGAGTTTATTTTGGTAGTCTGTTTTGAATTTACAGCGCTGCCTCTTTAGGAGGGTATTTTGTGATGCCCCGGCAAGCCGCAAGGGCTCCAAGCAGCTTTTGTTTCTGTGCTGAACTAATTGAGAGGGTGACCCAAATTTGTGAGTATCACAAAGTGTCACACTTGGCCTGGATTCCTGTAGCTTTCGATTGCGTCTGTATGCTCCACCATTTAGGAGTCTTTTCTGGAGTCCTTTTGAAAACATCCCCAGGCCCACAGAATCAGCAAATAAGTGGTATGTTCCCCTGTTGAATAGTCCAGGAAGAGGTTCAGGCACGAAAAGTCTTCTAGAAGCTACGGGTTTTGTTCATACAAACACAATTCGGCAAAACAATGACTGTTTTCTTCCTTTGTTGTATAACAAGGCAGTTCAGCCTTGCTCCGACGTTTTCCTTCAATTGAAATAATTTGAATGTCCTAGGGTTGATCTACCCCAAGGTTATGAGGGAAGAGATTTGCTTCACAACCTTGAAACGTTTTCTGTTTTTAACTCCTCCAAGGATTTGTTTGCTAGCCAAGGGCACTCCCAGTCCTCTTCAGACTATGGAAGAAACAGGGGAAAATTCCTTTTCCCTACCCACTGCCTCTCTAATGCCCGCACTAATACAAAGAACAGGGAGGAGGCCTTTAAAGTGATAGGCGGGGGCTCAGATGCTACCCGGGCCTGTGACTGGTCAACTCACTTCAGACGAGCGTTTTCCACCTGCTTTCCAGGTCTCCTCTCTCGTTTTTTTTTCCCTATTTTCAGCTTTCAGTCTTCTTTATGATGAATGGATCCGACAGAAAGCCTTTTATTCTCTCTTTGGGAATTCTGTTTATCATAAAGAAAAGAAAACCAAGTCGCTGAGCTCCGTGAAAGTTAGGCTCAGAAGAATGTGGAAGGAAAGCGGGAAGGGATGTGGGCAGCCTGCTTGGGAGGGGCGCAGAGGGGAGCAGGGATGGAAGGCTTCTGAGGGCGCCTCGCTTGTTTGCCTCCCGCTAGAAGCTCCCTGTACTGTACTGACTGCCTGGGGTCCTCTCTAGGTTAGCTCAGCTGCCGCCGACGGCATCCAAAGGTGTCACCCAGGTTCTCTGTGGTTTTTTTCTTGGGAATAACTGAAGTGGGGGAGGGGAGTTTAAGATGTTATTGCAAATGGATTGAGAGACTACGGTCAGAACGAAAGGGCAAATTGGAGAGGAACATGAGATGAAGAAGAAAAGGAGGAAGAGAGAAAAGGGAGGAAAGGAAGGAAGGAGGGAGGGAGGGAGGGAGGGAGGGAGGGAGGGAGAGAGAGAGAGAGAGAGAGAGAGAGAGAGAGAGAGAGAGAGAGAGAGAGAACTTTCTAGAACTCACTACTTAAAGAGAAGAACACCCCCCCACCCCCCACCCCCGCAACAGCATTGGCATCTGCTAGAAGCAAGCGCACAGGACAAGACAGTGGTTCTGATGTAGGTTGTTACCTCGGACGCTTAACAGTTCACTATTTCCTACCCATAGTGCTCCTGGGCTATGCGGGTCTGGGAGAGGGGGAGCCTCAGCGTTGCTGTGATCACTGCAGGCATGCAGAACCCTGAGGAGCACATGAATGAGTCTTCCTCCCTTTCCCTTCGCTCCTCTCCTCCTCTTCATGTCTCTCCCCTCAGCACTTTCCTCTCTCAGTTTCCATTTAGTGCTTACCTTAGTCTCTCTCCCCCAGAAAAACTACCACAGGGCACCATCTTAGGGCTCCTATCTGAATTTTGTCTAAGGAAAAAAATGTGGCATTTGCTCCAACAGCACCAGCCTCCCGGGGACTCGTTCACCACAGGCTCTTGGGCCCCACTTAGGTCTAAGAAAGGGAAGCTCAGGAGCCAGATGCCAGCGACCATGTTCTAGTAAGCTCTCCAGCTGTTGGCCAAGCTTGAGAACCACTGCAATCGAAGGATCCAAAACAAGAAAATAAGTGGCAAACACATTCTGTTCTTCCTCAGAGCTTCTAGAACCTCTATAAATAGTCATGCATGCAAAACACAGTCCAGACTTTGCAAACGGCATTCTGGGCTCTGCATGAACTTCTCTGGCAAGCCTTTCTAAACATATCATGTGCTGTTAAAAATTATTAGATTATTGGCCTGATTGGCTCAGAAGCAACACGGATGGGAAAGAGCTAGAGGTAAAATTTTAAGTCTTTAAAAACGCCATTATACTGGACTGTGTAATAACATTTGTATGCAAATATGTAATGTCCTTTGGGAATCCGCTAAGCCATCCCTTCTTTGAAACCCTCCTCATCCCACTTGTTACCCCTCTACAGTACACCTCTAGTTTTACTTCATGTCACCGACACAATATGAGTTTATATACCTATAAAGTCTAGAACTTGTAAGAGAGAAAAATATCTAGTCTTGTCTTTTTGAGACTGACTTACTATGGCTGTCTCCAGTTGTGTTTGTTTGTCTGAGAATGAGGTAACACCACTCTTCCTGGCTGACAAAAGTCTTCACTGTGTGTATCAAATGGACTTTCCTTGGTCACCCCCCTGTTGCTGGCCCCTGGGCTGGTTTCAGAGCTTAGCTATAAAACAACGGTGCTTGAAGATCAAGGGCAAGTGCCTCTGATATGCTGAGACTTGGAATCTTTCAGGTAAACTCTCGGGAGGAGCACAGCTGGGCCAATAGTGGGCCTGCTTTTAATTTGACGAGCTTGTTTTTTAAAAATTAAAAATGTATACGTGTTTGGGGGGATGGGGGGGGGTCTCAATATGTAATCCTGGCTGGCCTGAGACTTGCTACTAGATTAGACTGGCCTGAAATTCATAGAAATTCTCCGGCCTCTGCCTCCTAGATATTGAGATTAAAGACGTGTGGCACTACATGTAGTTTTTAAAAAAGAGAAATAGAACCATTTTCTCTTTTACCCTTTGGCTCCCCCACTCATGTCCTCCTTCTTACATTAGCAGATCTGTTTTTAAAATTATACACATATATATATTTCAATAATAATATGTAAAAACAATAACAAGTCTCTCTATACACACACACACACACACACACACACACACATATCTCACAGGTATATAAACATAGCCTGCTGAGTCTGTTATATTTGTGTACATAAGGTATACATAAGTCATAAGGGCTGACTATTCTGTATTAGATAACCAGTGGGGGGTCCTTTCTTCCTTTTGAAAATAGAGGCAATTTAAAAGTATTTCAGGCAATGACTTAGATCAGTAGTTTTTATAGTTTCCTGAACAGATTCATTTTCAAACAGGTCTAAGGAGGGACCTGAGATGACCCCATTTCAGTAAACTCCTCAAAAGATGTCACTTGGAGTATCAGGTCTCTGGGCTCCCTCCAGCTAGAACATGTCCAAAGCTGTGACTTTAGTGGAATTCATTGCCTCCATGAATGTGTGTGTGTGTGTGTGTGCATGTGTGTGTGTGTGTGCATGTGTGTGTGCATGTGTGTGTGCGCGTGCATGTGTGTGTGTGCATGTGTGTGTGTGTGCATGTGTGTGTGCATGTGTGTGTGTGTGCGTGTGTGTGTGTGTGTGCATGTGTGTGTGTGTGTGCGTGTGTGTGTGTGCATGTGTGTGTGTGTGCGTGCATGTGTGCGTGTGTGTGCATGCATATGTGTGCATGCGTGTGCGTGCACGTGTGTGCATGTGTGTGTGTGTGCATGTGTGCGTGTGTGTGTGCATGTGCGTGTGTGCATGTGCGTGTGTGTGCATGTGCGTGTGTGTGCATGTGTGTGTGCATGTGTGTGTGTGCGCGCGTGCATGTGTGCGTGCGTGTGTGTGTGTGTGTGTGTGTGTGTGTGTGTGTGTGTTAATCTTTGCTTGCCAGTCTCTCTTCCCACTCCAGAGCCTGCTCTTTCTTCCAGGCCAGGTATGACACCACCTCCTCCATTCTCTGCTCTCCCCAGCTGGAACAGGCCTTTGTTTCCATTATTTCCTCAGTTGCTTCCTCTCTGAATTCACTTTCCTGGTGTCTGACCAGCATTAGGCCACTGTTTGGGCTCCTAGTCGTGCTTGCTAATCTTTGAGATAGAGTAAGTATCCCCTTCTTTCTTAGTCACCCCTGCCCCCTCACATCTAGCACAACCTTGGGTACTCAGAAGTAGAACATAAATATTGATTACATCGAGTTGAATGGGATTGAGAGCCCTCAGGGAGATCTGGAAGGCGGGATGAGTCACGTCTGCTTTCCAAGTACAGAAAGCAGCAACAGCACCGCCAGCCTGACACGGGAGCACGGGCACCACAGGCAGGACATGCTGACTGCTTCAATGAGTTGACGACAAAATAAGTCGAAGTCACACATCCAGCTGGGATCCATAAAGAGAAACGATGTTAAATTTTTGACTGTCTGGCACCTACTGGTCCTGCCATAATTATTTGCAGGTTGAATGAATGTTGGTTAAAAAACAAAACAAACACACACACACACACAAAGAACAAACCAAAACATTTCCAGGTAGGTCTAAAGAGTCTTCTTTCCGAGAAGTGTACTTTCTGAAGAATCTGTGTTGAACTTTAACTTAGCTTGTCAGTTTTCTGCAGCCACTGTAAACTTTATTTCATAGTCCCCTTGACTGTAGGAAGCAGGTGTTCTTATTTCTCCCTTCCTGGTTAAGTGTGGTCTCTGTCAGGCTGAACAATGTATGTAAGGGACTGTGCTAGATGAGAGGCAAGCAAAGACGCCACACCCAGACCGTGCCAAGTCTTGAACCTACACTCATTATCATAGGAAAGAACACATATAATAAATAGTTCAATGATGTAAAGAGGCCTATACTTCTGTGTGGGGCTATATGTATTTCTCTTTTATTAGGGATGTACCATTACTTAGTTACCGCTATGTAAGGACAGAACATCTATATAATGATTAACAATGTAACCTTTTAAAGTGGAGTTGAAAGTGAAGAAGGCTGAGGAGGCAGAAGAGAAGAGGGAGGAGGAGGAAGAGGAGAGTGAGAGGGAGAATGAGGATGAGGGGAAGGAGGAGGGAAGGAGGAAGAGGAAGAAGAGGAGGAGGAAGAGGAGGAGGAGGAGAAGGATGTGAAAGGAGCAAAGTCTGTTCTCAGTGGTACTTTTTGTGTTTGCCATTCCTCTGCACTTGGTGACACTGCTCAGACGCAGGTTCCAGTTGCCGAGAGCGAAGGATCATGGGTGTACGAGGTCACACACAGATGCTTCAGTTAATGAGTGGAGAAATCTGTCAACCTGTGGTTCTCCCTCTCTTCCTCCTTGACCATCAGCATCCTTATCCTCACTCGTCCTGATTTCCTCAGGCTCTGGACCTTTCTGTCCCTGGAACATTTCACTAGAGAATCTATGTCCTTTTTGCCCCTCTATCTCCACATTTGAATATGACCCCTGTCTCCATCCCTCGACCTCTGTTTGTGACTGTCAATTTGTCACTCTGGCAGACGGTCATTTTACATTAATGAGTGAGTACCTACTTGATACTCTCATCAGAAAAATGTGCCTGGAAAAAAATGATGATTAAATAAGGTCTCAACTGTAGAATTATTTCAAAAGATGGCCCGTATGTGTATACATGAAAGGAGAGTTGAATTTCTTTCCTTCTTAGGTAGTCCTTGGTTTTCCAGCCAAGAAAATTAATGACCATTGCTTCTGTAAGACAGGAGGCTCTTAATCTGGCCCAGTACTTCATTATAGCAGTGGACTTAAAACTATGGGTTTGGTTCTGGCTCTCCTAATGGTAAAACTAAAAATGAAAATTGAGCTCAGAGAGGCTGGGATCAAAGTCAACATACTATAAGAACAAAGAAGCTGGGAACATAACCAGAAATGCTTAGCTCTAACATGGAGAGCAGAACTTGGTGCCACAGAGGAGAGCCGAAGAGGAGTGATGGAGGCAACAGTACCACGCAAGGGAGTTGTCATGGAAACACTCATCGGAGAGCTGGCAATTGGATTTTGGAAGCTGATTAAAGCAAGTGTTGATGGTGAGAAGGAAGTTAAAAAAGAAGAAGAAAAATACAAAGTCAGACACCGAAGACCGAGTGGAGTTACATGGTCACAGATTGGCGAGAGAACACGCCATTATCACAAGACAGAACATGACAGGTTTCAGAGGCCGATCTGTCCAGCAAGGATGCCGAAGAGCGAGTGTACTAGAATCTCCCTTTTGTGGCGTTTCAGCGCTCATGACTCAGCCTGCAGAACAATGGGATAGGTGGGTGGACTCTCTTAAAAGATATTTCCAAGAAGAATAGGTAGTGTGTCTGTATCTTGCTTTTAGCAGAAATTATTTCCACTTAAATATGAAGAGGAGAGGCCAGTAGAAAGCAGCTGCTGTTCTATTTCAGTGTGATTTCTGTGGTCCATTTTGAATGTGGACATGAGGGCTGTCAGGCTTCATAATGACTGATTTCCCTGCCTTCTGCCTGAAACAGATCCTGGCATTAAACGATTGCATGGACTTCTAACATTGGCACGAATCATACACATGGATTGGTTTTCCATAAATTACCTCTTAAAGAAGGGTCTGTAGTCCTAGATGTACACATGTGGTTATGAAATTTTTCCAGAGAGGAAAAGCAGAGAGGGAGCCAGAGAAAAGAAAGAACTCTTTTAGAACCACGGAGGAGCTCTGAGGGGACATGAGGCAGAGCAAAGGTGTGAGAGAGAGGCCAGTTCCCCCAAAATACAGAACGAGAACTTCAGCGGGGCAGTAAATAAACCCTTTAAAATACTGCGAGCGAGGAGAAGGGTAAACAAATGACCACAATGTGGCACGACACAGAAAAGGGCAGGTAGTGAGAGGAATCTGAGGGTCTGCCATCGATTGCTTTAGACTAGCTCACGCTTCTGTGTTTAGTAGCGCAGCACGTAAGCCTGTGACCCCAGTGTCACGTGGAGCCGGCTACAAGGACCTGGGGTGAAATAATAGAAAAGACAAGAGCCTGGAGGAGTTGAAATGGTATTTATTGGTTTAATGCTCTAACCATGGTAAGCTTGGCTCAAAGGGGGCTCCACAAAGCAGGAAAGATGTTAGGAGCCATGAGGCAATGGGCAGGACCCAGGATGTGGGAGCCAATTTAAAGCACACGCCACCTGAAAATATGGGACATACATTTACTGATGAACATTGATTGAAACCAAAAGTAAGCAAAAAACTAGAAGTTTCCAGGGAGTAGTGGGTCCCAGCTTTGGGTAGCCCTTTGCTATTGGACAGAGAGTCTGTCCTATTCATAGCACAACGTCATGAGGCAGAGGGATCAAAGGCTGAGAGTTGACAAGCTTAAAACTTAAGAAAGGCACCTGTGTCTCTGCCAAGTGGGCTGAGATCCACCACTAGGATTTAATTCTTGCAAAAGAGTCAAAAGCTAATTCAGGAACAGAAGCAGAGAGGTAATCCTACAGCTCTATAGGGCTCCAGACGGGAAAACAGGCTCGGCCCTTGGAAACCTGGGCTTGACTTGAACCCCTTTCCTAGTGCCGTGTACCTGACTTGGTAAAATAGAAAGGAATGTACCAGCAGTAATACTGCATGCGAGGAGTTCAACGCTTGCAGATCTTTAATGTGTACACTAATTACGTCGCACTGCTGACCGTACACCTGACAGAAAGTCCTCGAGGGAAGATGGGCTCATGGTTATCGAGGGTTTTTAGCCCATCATGACATGGGTAGTGCAGGAGAGCAGTTCAGATCATGGTGGTCAAAGCTGCTGATAATGCAGACCAGCATGCAGTGGTCAGGACCCTGAGCTGGGGGAATGGTCAAAGGCCCACTCCTAGTGACCAATGAGAGTTCTACAGACCCTCAGAACAGCACCCCCTGCTGGGAAAGAAGAATTCAAAACATGAGCCTGTGTGTGTGTGGGGGGGGGGGGAGCATTTCAGATGGAAACTAGAACAGAAGGTCCAGAAAAGAGAAGTCAGTCAGTGAGAGCTGTGTTTTTAATTTAGGACAGCTTACAAATATGACTTGTCCGTTTATAAGATGTAGACTAATTTTTAAAAAAATGCTTTAGGAAACCAGACAGGGAATTGCAGGACAGCAATGATCTCCGTACTTTGCTGCAGCCTTGTAGGCAGTGGTCTGCTGGGGTCCTGGCAGCTATCTGCAGCAGCCTGTCCCCTGCAGCTAGAGGAACAATGCACTGTCTGTCTCCTCCTCTACCTCCAACTCTCCCTTGAGGCTTTTCATTGGCAGAATCTAAGCAGGAATTTCTGGGAAATTTAGTTTCCAGATGTTGCAGCCCTTGTGAGTCAGAGAGGACACAGAAGGGGAAAGAGCTACCATGGCCACAGGGCCTAAGTGAAAGACATCAATTATTATCGGGTGATGTCAGGGAAAGTGGGTCAGAGTGGAAATGGAGCTCGGTGAGGCCTAGTCTGGGTGGGAAGATTGTGGGGAAGCAATGTCTGAGGGGTCTGTAGCTGCGCTGCGGCAGATGTAGCAGCGACACCCCTGCAGACACAGGGACTGTGAGACACGCTAGGCCGAGTGACAAGGCGGTTGAAATGTCACAGCCCTCAAGAGTGACAGGATGCTCTTTGTTTTAAAACTCTCAGTAGGGTGTATATAGAACATAAAAGTACCATTGATGGCACAAAGACAACCAGAATAAAGAGACTGTAACAGCCCATCCCCGCTTTTGCTGATAGTTTGAAAGCATTCTGTGAAACAAACGGTCTTCCAAACTTAGGCAAAAATGAAAATTGTTAGAATTTGGACAGTTGGAACTGAACATTAAAAGGTAGAAATGTGGAACGGAGTTAGACAAGAAGTCAGTGGGACCTGACAAGTGAGCAGCAGGTGGAAGGCAGGAGCAACCAGGACTCCACAAAACGTAGCACGCGTAGCCTTGCGAACGGGCATATTGAGACATGGTCATAAAAAAGATGGAGCGTGAGCAGTTCTGTTTTGGATGCGTTCTGTGTTAAGATGTGTAACTACAGACATCAGTGATTAAGATGGATGTGGTAGATACCCCCCCCCATTCCTGCTGAACCTACACAAAGTCTTTACGTGCAAAGGGAAGTAATGACTCTCTACACATGTGAGTCTGGAACCACAAACAGACCAATATCTATCAAAGACGTTTCCCTGTCTTAGTCCCCAATGGAGTTTGATGCCTGAAATCCAAGACTTGGTATTTCAAATCTCTAGCTTTAAGTTAAGGCCCCTTAAACATCTGTGCTGCCCGGCTACTTGCGGGGTGGAGTACTGGGACTTGCTTTGTCACACTTACCTTGAAGACAATCAAGGCATTTACACACACCAGTGCTACTGTATAGCCAGAGCTCCCAGCATGCCTGTCACATGACTTTTCCAGCAGAAATGACAACAAACACCACCTCAGACAGGGCACCAGTGTCAAGTCACATAAATTATTCTACTGTATTCCAGCTTGAGAAACCAAGGACTTTGTTGGGGTTACATACAGAAATGCGGCAAGTAGCTGCTTCAAAGAACTGAGTGGCTTAAAATCAGCCATACCCCCCCCCATTGACTCACCAGAGCTGCACCCCTGGGACTCCCTGCCTAACTCAAAGATAACCCACTAAAGGGTCTCATCTTGAGCAGCAGTTGCTTATTGCTTATGGAGAGGGGCCTGTCCCTATTAACTTCCATTGTTAACCTGACATAGCCTAGAGTCATCTCAGGGAGACTCCATTAGGGAATCAGATAGATCAGATTGGCCTGTGGCCATGTCTGTGAGGAAGTGTCTTAATTGTGGATTATTGTCAGAGGGCACAGTCCCCTGTGGGTAGTGCCACTCCTTGGCAGATGGCCCTGAGCTGTAAAACAAAGCTGGCTGAGAGTGTGGGACAGAGTAAGCCATGCAGTGTTCTTCCTCCAAGGAACTGAGCTCTAGATACCTGCTTGAGTTCCTGCCTCGAGTTCCTGGCTGAGTTCCTGCCTCGGCTTCCCTCAGAGATGAATTTCTACCTGGAAGTATACATTGAAACAAACGTTTCCCTCCCCAAGTTGTTTTTAGTCGTGCTATGCATCAGAAGAACATAAAACCAGAGAAAGGTATATTCCTACTAAGTCTTGCTGAGCTTCCTGCTAAGTTTCATGGATCTGCAGGTTTTGGTAGCTACCCAAGTCTTATGAGCCCCTGTTCTCTCTTAGCCCTCCAGGAGGACATGCTTCCGTTCGGAGGCAATAGCTTCACAATAGGACCCATGAGGAATCAGAGCTAGAAGAATCGCTGGGTCCTACAGAAAGGCCTGACCGTCAGAGAGACACAAAGTCTTCATGAGTCTGGAGAAACTTGCTGTGACTTAGTCCTCTGCCTCCACAGGCTTCCCGCCTGCTCTCATTTTTTCTTTTATTTCTTTAACAACTTCATTGTTGAAACCCCAGGAACTTCTAGGCCTATTTCTTCCATCAAAATGAAAGGAACTTATTGATGAAATCATGAGTCCATTAAGATAGAGTGGTACATCTCCATTAGGCCATGATTTGCATCATAAAACAGATTAAAATGAAAGATGGAAGCACTCTTCTTGGAGAGGAAATGTACAAAAGAATCTTTTAGGGCTCTCTGAATTAAGACACAATAATACTCTACCAGGCACAGAGAGAAAACAAGGGAGCGGGGAAGGTATTGACAGAGGGCAAAGCAAGACCGAAGACCTGCAGCCACATAAGTGGTGTGACTCATAGCTTAGTTGTGGGTAGACAGGCGAAGCCAGGGAACAGTCAGAGCTGAAAGAAACACTTGTATTAAGCATCCTGTTGGGGCCAGGGTTCCTACAGCAGTGTTGCAGAGCCCTGCACTGAAGTATGCCTGGGCCATTATTGCTACATTAATGGAGTTGCTGAGAACAACCCTTTCTCCTGGCTAAAAGCCTGTGGTTCTGAGTGGATGAGAAAGTTGCTCTTCTCAGCCCTCCTCAAAATATTGAGAAAAGAGTTCTGTGACAAGAGCTTTGCCATGTGGCTCCCAGGAATCTAGAGTGTTCTGGATGATCAAAGAATAATGAAATAAGCCCTAAATTAGTAGAGCACAGAGTTCCGGGAGTGTAGTGGTGGTGGTGGTGTGTGTGTGTGTGTGTGTGTGTGTGACATCATCTCCTGCCGATCAAGCTGGTGTTGTTTGTACGTGCATTGCTAACTTAGACAAGCATCAAGACCTTTAACTAAAAAGAGAGACCAGCCTAGATGAGTGGAACACCTGGGAGATTGTTTGATAGAAACAGGTCAGAGAAACGAGCAAGAGACTGGGCAGTCCTAGTCCTTCAGAGGGGTCTCTTCGCTCGTGTGCAAGAGGCAGTTTGTACCAGCTCACAGGCATTAAGTAGCGTTTCTTCCTAATTTCCCTACTCAATGACTTCAGAGGAGGTTGGAACTAGCCAGGATAAAAAAATCTTTACACTGCCAAAATTGGCAGATGTCACAAACCAGGTGTTTCTTTTTTTTTTTTTTCCCTGTGGTTGCCTTGTTTTCTCCCCTAGAAAGTATATCATTAAATATTTATCAGTATTCTCCTGGAATTTGATTGAAAGATAATTTGGCCATCAAAGCAGCCATAGCCTTCTGAAACTGGCTGATAGCTTTCTGAGCACAGTAAGGGTCAAATAAGTGCCTGGGTGGAACTCTACAGAATTTGGAAGAAGGGAAAGGATTCTTGGAAAACACAACTGTATGACATAGTCACTGATGAATGGTCACCTGAGTGTCAATATTCATAGGGTGAAATGGTTGGCACCTCTCACAAGTTGTATAGAGACCTTTAGGAATATGGCCACAAGACAGACACTACGTAGACATGATTGTGGACTTCTTTCTCATTAGACCAGAGACTTCAGATAAAGGATAAGATCCAGAAAGCTGGGCCTCAGAGGGATGAATTTATAGGGCATTTTGACAATTAACCAATTAACCATACTACCTGTAGAGCTCAGACAAAAGACAGCTGGGCTCCGGGATGCATTCTGGGAGCACTGCCGAGTGCAGGTCTCTGAGCTGTGGGTCGGGCAGCAATGATGTGGCAGAAGTTCTTTCTCGGATGGGCCGAGTGGACACCTGTCCCACCTGGGATGTCTGAGGCTGTGTCTGAGAAACGCAAAGGTCTCTTCTGCCTCCCTTCCTGGGTTCTAGGATCTTCTGAAAAGTTACATCATCAACCCTAATGTGACTGCTAACGGAAAGGTAGGAGAGTAAAAGTGGAGACACAGATTATGGAGTACACATGGGTTTAGCCACAGTGGATATCAGGAGGGAGGCTCCTTACTAAGAAAGAACCAGTGTATGGCTAACTCACCATGTCTAGGTTGTTTGCGTAGGGGACTGTAAGTCAACATACCACACACGTATTTGCACATCTACGTATACATCTGCGAGTTCAGAATATTGTTGCCAAGTTATGGAAGCGAAAGAAGCACCCATCAACAAATGACAGGATTACAAATATGGTGTATGTATGTCTGTAGTGAAGCTTTAGTCAGCCATAAGGAAGAACAGAATCGGGCTGTTTGTTGGAAAGTGGGTGTGACAGGAACTAACCGTATGAAATAAGTTAAGTAAGAAAGACAAATGTCACACGTTTTCAGTCCTTTGCACATCCTTGGGTACACATAAACACAAAACTCCATATATGTGAAAGCAAAGGAGTCGGAAAAGGAAGGAAGTGAGTAGAGTGGAAACGGAGAGTAAAGAGAGGTGTTGGGAGGGAATGTGGGCTCAGTACTTGATATACATGACAGAAATGATCTTTATGAAACAATCACTGTATATAATGAATACACACACACACACACACACACACACACACACACACACACGGAAAAAAACTGGCTTGGAAGGACAACAGAAGGCAATGAAAGGAAACATGTTTGTTCCACTTTGAGGAAGAAGTTGACTCGTCTGAAGGAGTCTGGGGACAACCCTGTCTTCATCTGATAAGACCTTTCTGCAAGCCCCTCTCAGCCATATGTGTTTAAGATGTGGAGGATCAGCTCAGGGGATCAGCTCACAGCTCTGGGAGCGTTAGCGTGCTCTTCCCACTCTAAGCAGCTGTCTGGCAAAGGTCTGTCATTGTCATGGGGCAGCCAAGCACGAGAGTGCTTTGACAGTGCGAGTCTGTCTCAATCCTTCTACCCAGACTCAAAGGAACATCTTCCCAAAGGCCGAATGCAGCCGTTCTTTGCAGAGGCAGCGAGCTCGGCTGATGGCTTAATCTGGAAGCCAATTGGCTTCTGAGGAGACGTGACTCACTCCATATTTAGAGAAACATTTTTGAGTCTATTGGGACTGCTTCAAGAGGGGATTTTGAAACTTTGAAAAGGAACCTGATATGAACACTCACTGACCCGAGCACTTCTGTCATTCACAAATGGGCACGTACCTGGCAACTGTTGCTGGTCTAGCCTCAACTCCTAGATCCTGGATCATGAAAGCCTTGGCAGGTCCGACAGTTGGTTCCAGAGTCAACAAGAAGCCACCACCAACCTAGAAATACTGTCATGGTTTAACAGCAAGATGAATGATGCCTGAGGTCCTGATGTGGAACCTGGACCTTACTGAACCACATGGAACAAAGGAGAGAGGCAGGTCCTGCTGCAGGGTCTGTCTGTGTTTGTATAGTTGGTGGGCAAGATGCTGTCCTCAGACCCTGCATCTAAAGAGCCGGGTCTGAGATTTATACTTCTCTAATACACGTTAAGTAACAAACAGGTTGTATAACGTCTTCTCTCTTTTTATCCTTTCCGTTTTTTTTTAAAAGCACCCTTTGATGTCACCCGGATGACGTCCGCCACGTTCCCCACACCTGCTATGACATGGCTGCCTTCAGTCAGAAGCCTGATTCACAGCACACTCTGTGTTTAGCAGCTCTCCGAGAAGGATTCCAGTCTGCCTTTAGCCCTAAATAGCTACAAATACCGGAGTAGCAGCAGCAGCCCTTCAAAGGCCTTTTTAGGAAGTGTCATCATGCCAGGGATGGGATGACACAGAGGAGCCGCAGGTAAGAGAACTCTGGGCAAACGGGAGGCAGGGGGGAGTGGATGAGAGGCACAGAGTGTGTTGCTGTTCACCAGCCTTCCCTCTTCCTGGAGACAGTTGTACAGAAACATTTCAACATGTTTATCTGTCTGCCCAACCCTATTTAGTGAAAAATGATTGCTCTTTGCTTCTTGTTACCATGCTCGAATGGTACTATGGCAACAAGGCTGCATAAGAGGGGAGGGGGGGGCAGGTGCTGCTTAGCAACTTGAAGATTTTTAAAAGGCAAGTACTCATTTTAACAGTAACAGTTTTAAAAAGATGCCAGTTTTGAGGAGTTTAAAAAATATATTAGAGACAGTAAATGGGACTAGAGTAGAGGGATTAAGTGGGCGAGGGGGCGTGTCTTTCAGAGCTGTTATGAACATCACCACAAGGACCGTGGGGGCACAGCGGGGTCTCTGTTTTGGGGTAAGGAAATTGAAGTTCACACAGGTGAATACTACCACCAGGCCTGGCCAGACAGTGCGGGCAAGGCTGGGCTAGCAGGTAGGCAACTCGATTTCAAATGGAATTCTTTTTATGGCATCTCATAAAGAAGCAAAATGTCACCTGGAAATGGGAGGGAAAAAGGAAGAAATGAACCAGTGTCAACTACCAGGAAGGTGACAAAGTTGACCATCTGTTCCTCAGGTAGAAACTTAGGGAAAGAAGATATCTTTGTATGTATTTCCAGGATAAAGTTCAATTACTCTCTATAGAATTCCTTCATTCATTCACTCATTCATTCATTCATTCATTCATTCACTCATTCATTCATTCACTCACTCATTCATTCATTCACTCATTCATTCATTCATTTACTCAATCATTCATTTATTCATTTTCATTCATTCATTCAATCATTCATTTATTCACTCACTCATTTGTTCATTTATTTATTAATTCATTCACCCATTTATTCATTCACTCACTCATTCATTTGGAACAAACAACAGATGACAAACAGAGCAGCCAGGATGGAGTCCAGTGTCTCCCATGCTGGAGGTGCCTGGTTTTGAAATTTGGAGGCATTCCTGAGCAGTGAGAAAACCAGATATGGGAAGCGGGTGTGTAGCTGAGGACCGACGCCCCGGCCAGGCCCTAACATGGATAGAAGCTGAGTCAGAAAATACATTTCCCAAGATAGATGAGTATGTCAATTCAACCAAGACCATGTGAGGCCAAGATGGCTAACACCCGTCTTCTCCACTCCTCACTGGCTGCTGCTGCTTTCCCGGGCTGCTCTGCCATCCGAGGCATCTACTGCCAGGAACAGAGTGATCCATGGCATAGAGGCTGCGCAAACCTGCTGAGCGTTACCGGATGTTCAATAGCAGGCCAACGTCACACTATGAAAACATACTGTCAGAGTAAAGAACATTCTCTGAGGCAGACTTGACACAATGGGTTCTTGTCTTTCCTGCACTTTCCATAATTAATACCACTTAAGAGATGCCACTCAAGACAGACCCAAGGTTAGACTAGACTCAAGGATCTGAGCTCTTGTCTACTTGAGACTGCAGGGGAGGCAGAGGGAGATGAAAACGGAGGAGACAAGGCCAGTCGGCTGAGTTTGCAGCTCCTCCTGTGGCTTCAACCCACCACACCTCAGAGAGCCTGCTAGGTCCACTGGGCGTCCCATGCTGGTCTCTCTGATGTCCTGCACAGGGAAGCTCCCAGGGAGCACAGGGCCCCAGGCTTCTGGTGCTGGCGTCTGCCTCCCAAGGGAGGACACTCCCGCCTTCCTGGTTAATAACATGGTGTTGAAAAGACAAGTGCTCTTCGAGGTCCAGTGGTCACATTCATGTTGTGATCTTCTCTGGGGCCGTCTCATTGTTTCCACTCACAGCTAATTGTACCCACGTGACAAGAAATGGTAAACACCCTGCCCTCCCCAGTGAGCTCAGCTTGACTGCCCGCGCTCAGACTCGGCTTGACTGGAAGGGTCTAGGATTTTCCTAAAACTCTCAACAGCAGAATCGACCCAGCATTGGCGCTAAAAAGCCAGTATTTTTAAGGGTCTGGGTAGGGGAGTCTCTGTTCTTACTGCCCTCCTGATGGATAAGAAACGAGGGGTTCTCTGGGTCCTCGTGTGAATTTTGCTCTCTCCTCGGTTTGTCTGTCACACCCATCCTTGCACTGTGCTCTAACACCACGGAGTCTCTCAGGACCTTCGGATCACTGCCCACCTCCATCCACACTGCCTTTAAACTGTGATGACGCTTACCACTGTGGCAAACCACATCACTCCGGACCTCTGCCGTTGTTTATATCTATGAGTAAGATTTGTAGAATCCTAACAATTTACAGTGTACAGGCACACACGTGCACACGCACACACAAACTCGGTGAGGGGGTTCACAACCCAGTGGGTTTTTAAAAACCACATTCCTATCTTACAAATAATAAGAATTGGAGGGAAGAGGTACTTAGCTGAGACATGACAGTTTGAATTTGGTAACTAGTATAAGCCAGTAGGTTTGAGATAAGGTCCCAACCCACAATTCCCTGTTCTGTACAAGAAGTGAAGACCCCTCCCCTCCCCTCCCCTCCCCTCCCCTCCCCTCCCCTCCCCTCCCCTCCCCTCCCCTCCCCTCCCCTCCCCCTCCCCTCCCCTCCCCTCCCCTCCCCTCCCCTCCCCTCCCCTCCCCTCCCCTCCCCTCCCCTCCCCTCCCCTCCCCTCCCCTCCCCTCCAGGATCATATACATTGAAGTTATGTCTGCCCTTCTGAACAAGGCCAAACAAATACACTCAAGTTTGTTTGTGGTTTTTTTTTTTTTCTTTCGAATATTGGCCCTCCAAAATTTTGAAGGCAAACTGCGAGCTCTCCCAGGCTGTATCCGAGACTTCCAAGCACACCGAAATTGTCTGGGGAGCTGCAGAACTGCCGGCTGGGACCCAGCGGTTCTGGGGTGAAGACCATACACACCCCACCTGTGCCTGGGTCAATTGCTCAAAGGAAAAGCTGAATCGCATATTATCTTTCAGATCAAAAAATCTTCCAATATCATTTCAGTTTCCTGTCCTCCAGCACGTATAAAGGCGCTGGACCTACATCAGGCATTTGCTAAATCATGTCCAATGCATCTGGACAGAAGACTGTGAAAAAACAGAAGAAAAAGAAACCATACATCCTTTCCTTCTTCACCCCAGCTCCAGTCTCAGCCCTGTTTTGAAATCTTCTTTCAGTTACTTATAGCACGGCCATCATCTGGAAATTAGAGACAATGCCTAGAAGACGATGAAGGGAAGCTATAACGAAGTACAAGGTGTCTGGTGTGAGCTGATATGACCAGGAACGTAATTAATGCCTCTTTAAAAGTGAACAAAAGCAGGGCAAAAAAGTGAAAAGAAAAAAAAAAAGCGATTACGCATCAGTTGCCTAAACTCTATGTCCTAGCTTAAAGGAGGCTGGAATGCTTGAGGACTCCAGCCTTTTCCCGAGGGGTTGTAATGGCTCCAGCCTCGCAGACAGGCTGCACAGCGGCGCCGGCGAGCTCTGCTGCCCCCTACTGGACGGAACGCCGGACTCGCGCCAGCCAGTCTGCGAGGCGAGCGCTGGCTCCCTGGGGACCCAGCACTCATCCCGCAGGTTATGCAACACTAGGCTGCTACCAACTCGTTTCAGGAAAGGAAACCATCCACTTCATGGAGCTCCCACTGAATCAGTGTTAAGAGGAAGGCGGAGACTAGAAAATAGCACGTACAAGTTCAGCCTTGGAGGCACTGGGAAAGTCTGTGCAGAACCCTAAAAGTAGGAGGAGCCTTCCTGTTTTCCGGTTAAGAGATGAAGAGATGCAGGGCAGAGAGAGAGAGAGAGAGAGAGAGAGAGAGAGAGAGAGAGAGAGAGAGAGAGAGAGAGAGAGAGAGAGAGAGAGAGAGAGAGAGAGAGAGAGAGAGAGGAGAGAGAGGAGAGAGAGGAGAGAGAGGAGAGAGAGGAGAGAGAGGAGAGAGAGGAGAGAGAGGAGAGAGAGGAGAGAGAGGAGAGAGAGGAGAGAGAGGAGAGAGAGGAGAGAGAGGAGAGAGAGGAGAGAGAGGAGAGAGAGGAGAGAGAGGAGAGAGAGAGGAGAGAGAGAGAGAGAGAGAGAGGAGAGAGAGGAGAGAGAGAGAGGAGAGAGAGAGAGAGAGAGAGAGAGAGAGAGAGAGAGAGAGAGAAATGGACTGAGGAAGTGGTGTGGAGAGGGGCTGCAGGCAGTGGTCTTACAGTGGCGCCACACCTCCTCAAGCCTGGCTGCTGACTTGGTGGGGGGCAGTGCCTCATTTCCAGCGTGCAGCCCTGGCTTCCAACTCCTTCAAGATCACAGGTCTTCTAGCTGTGTACTCTGATTTGACCTTCAAGGTTTCAAACTCTGACTGTTGGTGAAATGTATCCAGTGGGTTGGTCTTTTCTAACAAGACATACAGTGAGAGGTTCCTGAGAGGGGTATTAAGATGAAGCAGGGTTATCCCTTCTTTTTAGGACCCAGAAACAAGAAACGTTTTGATATTTCCAGTGTTAGTCCAGATCACCAGACCTTTAGAGAAATTTTCCTTCAATTTGGACCAACCCTTTGGAGTTTTATTTTTTGGGTGCCGCCTGGTGTGAAGGAAGGGGGGAGGGGCAGTTCACTCTTGTCTAATCTGGATGAGGATTGATGGTAATTTTCAGCCCATAAGATATTTTAAAATTTTGATTTCAAATGGGGTTATGAAGCATCTCTGCCGTTCTGACAGTTCAACTGGAACTTTCAAAATTAAAAATGGCAGGAACTGAAAGTCACCGTAGAGACTCCAAGGCACCACCATTCTCTTATTTTATAGGTGATGTTTTGGGCTTTTCAATCAAATAAGAATAGATCTCCGGAGACGACAAGATGACCACCACAATCTTTCCCCAGATTTTGGATGCTACCTTTCACATCCTGGCAGGGAGAAAGCTAAGTCAGCACCACAGAGGCTGAACCTGCCGATCATATTCAGTAGCTACTGCCAAGCATACATTAGCACCTCTTCCAGAACTCTGCTCTGTCTGCACAGGGCACCTGGAAACTCTGCTCATGAGAACACAATGCCCCACATGAATCAAGAAAATCCAAAGATGTCCACCCTGACCTGGTGATAGATATCATCAAACCTCCTTAATCCACACAGCCAACATGCAGACAGAGACGGTATCTAGCAGATTCTGGATGCACAGCCCTTGCCAGTCATAACTGAATGAATGTATGGTAAGCTATGGTGGAACTCTGCCAGTCTGCAGTGCTGTTAGGACAAGAAGTCACAGGATTTCCGGGAAGAACTGTGGGGAGCGGGCACTGAATGCCTTACATGTTGTCATCTCAGCGTGGAGAAAACTCTTCCTCCTACACCCTTAAAACAAAACAAGAAGAAACAAAAATAACAAAACTAATAACAGAATAACAAAATAGTAACCCCACCCCATAAAGCTACACCTTCACTTACTTTTCTGGTCTTACCTGCCTCTTTCCTTAGGATACAGTTTCAATGGAAAATATTCTAAACAAGTTCATGTGTTTGAACTCTTTTGGGCTTGCAGTTGGTGACGCTCTTTGGGGGATTATGAAACTGTGACTGGCTGAAGAAAAGGGGTGACGGGGAGTCAGGTTTTTGGTTTGGGGTCACAGCTCTGCCCTACTTCTGACCCCAGTCTCTGTGTGTCATCTATCAAGACGTAGCAAGTGTCCCCTACACCCCCGCTGCTCTGGTTCTCCTTCACGGTGACCCCCACTCTTAAACCAGGAGCTAAAATTCCTTTCTCCCTCAATGTGCTTCTTGCCGGGCATTTGGTTGCAGCAATTACAAAAACTAATTAATCTACCTCACTAGTATGAACTTCAGTGGTTTCTGTTTTATTTTACACCAGGTAGGGCAATGGAGAAAGCAAGACTCAGGATTGCTCAACACGCAGCCAGGCACACCCGGTGCTCAACACACAGCCAGGCACACCCGGTGCTCAACACACAGCCAGGCACACCTGATGCTCAACACACAGCCAGGCACACCCGGTGCTCAACACACAGCCAGGCACCCCCGGTGCTCAACACACAGCCAGGCACACCTGATGCTCAACACACAGCCAGGCACACCCGGTGTTCAACACGCAGCCAGGCACACCCGGTGCTCAACACACAGCCAGGCACACCTGATGCTCAACACACAGCTAGGCACACCCGGTGCTCAACACACAGCCAGGCACACCCAGTGCTCAACACACAGCCAGGCACACCCGGTGCTAGAAAGGTGCAGCCCAGCTGCTTGTAAGTGAAGGGTAGGTGGGGATGTCAGAACATCCTGGGATGAACCGAGGCTGTGTTCTAGGCACATATTTATAACCCATAGTTTGTGTGTTCTCGGAAGAGCCAGAAATACCATCAAATAGTAAATAGGAATGCATAGACTCTGCCTATGACATAAATGATCTCCTCACACGAGCTGAGAAAACCCAAAGATGTCCACCTTAAACTGCCGATAAAACGTCATCAGACCTCCTTAGTTAGACATAGCCAACACACATTCAGAGACCTTATCTGGCAGACTTTCCAGGAGTACTGAAAGTGGGTTGAGTTCAAGATAAACTGAACAGTGGGGCTCAGGGAGTGGGTAATGGATTAGTGGGTAGGAAAAGCACTGGACATGTGTGTGTGTGTGGCCTTGGTGACCTGACCTACCACGTAAAAACCAGACGGTGGGTGTCTCTCTGGGTTAGGATCATCAGATAAGTGTCTGCTATAACTCATAATAAGTCCTTTCCACATCAGTAAAGTTATCTTAACGAGCAGCTTGGTGCTCCCCTTACCCATAGGTTTAGGATGGGGCTGTGCTGCTAAGTGTGCCAACATGGTGTTTGGAGGGCTGTGACTTGCAGCCTAACCTCCTGGAGCTGAGTGGAGCTGAGGACCGAGTGGAGCAACAATGGACAATGACTTAGTAAGCTGATCCGTGCCATAGTCTGTACAAAATCCTCAATGGGGAGAGTTGCTTACCCCCAGAAGTCACAGGTTCTGTGCCTTCCACCCCTAACTCCCATGTCCCTCGAACTTGGTTGTTCCTTGGTTGTATCTTTTGAAGTGAACTGCTGAGCCCCCCCCCAAAAGTACACCTCTTGGCATTTTATTTATGTTTTTTAATTTTGTGTGTGTGTGTGAGCGCACGCGCGCGCGTGCGTGCCGTTCTGACAATTTGTAGATCATGAGGCAGAGCTATGAGACTCTGACTTTAAAGCTTGTTGGTCATGAGTACAGGTGGCCTGGTCTTTCGGTTGGTGTCTGAGGTGGACAAGACAGTCTTGTGTGACTTGAGTCCTTTACCCCTGGGGCTTGTGCTGACTCCATGTAGTTAGTGTCAGAATTGAACTGAATTGTAGGGCACCAGATGGTATCTGGAGACTTGGAGAGTTGATTGGTGTGAAGAAAGAGCCCACACATTTGGTGTCAGAAATGTTGTAAGTGAAAACATTTTGGAGGTGGGAACTCAAATCTCTATTCTGTGACATTCCAGCCCAGAAAAGCCAGGCCATCACCCACCAGACTTGGCCTGCTCTCCCTGTCTCAGAGGTGAGACCCAGCTCTCCACTTCCTCTGTAACTGCTGGCTTGGTGGAAGATGGGATTCTTATCACAGATGATGCCCTCTGTTGTTGGCAGTGTAAGACTTTGTGAATAAACACACGGCAGCTGGGAGTTATTGATGTCAGCTGCTTTTGTCCCCAGCTGAACCATACAGCTGGGACTCTGCCTCCTAGTTCTTGCTTGGCCTAGTAGACATGGGTAAGAAGGGTATCTACTGTCCATGCTGGCCACAAACCCTGGCACATACAAGACACACAGGCAGGGCTGACTGGTTTCCATTTTTGATTTCTGAACTGAATCATGATCTTAATGGGTTTATCAGAGAGAAAGAGAGAGAGAGAAAGAGAGAGAAAGAGAGAGAGAGAGAGGGAGAGAGAGAGAGGTGAGAGGGGGAGAAAGAGGAGGAGAGACAGATAGACAGACAGACAGACAGATAGATAATGGCAGATCTGTATAGCACAGGTCAGTACTGGGGCAAGAATCCACAAAGGTGTGAACATTCCTATTTATCTGTAATGTTTTTTAAAATTATTATTATTGTTATTATTATTATTTGATTTTTCAAGACAGGGTTTCTCTGTGTAGCCCTGGCTGTCCTAGAACTCACTCTGTAGACCAGGCTGGTCTCGAACTCAGAAATCCGCCTGCCTCTGTCTCCCAAGTGCCAGGATTAAAAGCGTGCGCTGCCACCACTGCCTGGCCTGTCATGATTTTGATCTCAAGAGCACAGTAAAAAGCTGGTGGTTATGAGGAAAATACCCCACATCACATGACTGGCTGTACAAAACCCTCATTTTCACTGGTTTGTCAAAAAGTTGAAAAAAAGGATTTGTATAAAATGATGATGAGATAAATAAAACATCTTTATAAAATAAAATATCACTTGGCTGTAACATTATGGAAGCTGCTTTGAGCTTCTTCATGATGAAGCTTGAAAATGCGTTAAGTAAAAGAAGCCAGATGTAAGCACTACTTACTGTCCTGCTTGTAAAGTGTCCAGAACAATCACATCTACAGAGACTTCAAGTGGATTAGTGGTTGCCTAGGGAACCTCCCTTCAACCCTGTGTGTGTGTGTGTGTGTGTGTGTGTGTGGTGTGTGTGTGTGTGGTGTGTGGTGTGTGTGGTGTGTGTGGTGTGTGTGGTGTGTGTGGTGTGTGTGGTGTGTGTGGTGTGTGTGTGTGGTGTGTGTGGTGTGTGTGGTGTGTGTGTGTGGTGTGTGGTGTGTGTGGTGTGTGTGTGTACATGTGTATGTATGTGAACACGTGAACCTCCCTTCAACCCTGTGTGTGTGTGTGGTGTGTATGGTGTGTGTGGTGTGGTGTGTGTGTGGTGTGTGTGTGTGGTGTGTGTGTGTGTGTGGTGTGTGTGTGTGTGTGGTGTGTGTGTGTGTGTACATGTGTATGTATGTGAACATGTGTGTGTGTGTGAACACACATATTTTAATGACAGTAAATAACTATAGTTGACCTGTGATGTTCAGAGCTACTTCAGTCCCACTTTCTTTGGTGTTGGCAGACACTGACTCCCTTGGAAACTTGGATGACGTTGTTTTATCCCTAGAAGTGTGAAAAGAAGACAGAGAGAGGAAAGAGATGAGACTATGACAAGAGGATCTAACCTCCTTATTTGCACTGTCATTCCATTTTAAAGTTTAGTTTCTTTGTTTTTAGGAAACCATAGTGTTAAGAAGATAGGAAAATATTGGGGTATATTTCAACACACAGTAGACAAAGACAGGAAGACTGTTACAGGGGTCCATAAAGAGAAGAGTATGCCAAAGGAAAAAAGAGAAATCCAGGCTGAAAGAGTGAGGAGAAAAATGTTTATTATTAAAATTGGCACTAGAAGAAGCAAAAAAATACCCAAATAATTCAATTATCTTACAAGTTATTAAACATATTATCAAGGCATTATAATTAGTCCTGGAATAAATAGTCTGGGGTGAATTATACCAAATAATTATTTCAAGATTTTAAGTATATAATTCACTATCTTTCACAAATATTTTTACAACATAGAAAAAAATGTAGATCAATTCAAGCTGACCTAATTCCCTATAAACAGAACAGTGCTGTTAGTGACTCTGGATTATCACCATCTGGTTTCCAATTCTGGCTCCCCGTTTTCTTTCTTTCCTTCCTTCTCTCTCTCCCCCCCCCCCCATTCATTCTTTCTTCTCTCATACACAGAGACATACTGACAGGCATGAGCTGATAGCTCAGGATTTCTTTAAACATCTGTGGTGGTTTGAATGAAAATTGGTGGTCCCATAGGCCAATAGGGAGTGGCACTATTGGTGGGTGTGGTCTTGTTGGAGGAGAGGTGCCACTGGGCCGGGCTTTGAGGTTTCAAACGCTCAGGCAAGCCCAGTGTCTTTCTCTTCCTGTTGCCTGCAGATCCTGACATCGAACTCTCTTCAACCTGTCCAGTACCGTGTCTGCCTGCATGCCACCATGCTTTCCACCATGAGGATAATATCTGAAATGTTGTCCTTTATAAGAGTTGCTGTGGTCATGATGTCTATTCACAGGTATAGAACAGTAACTAAGACAGAGTCCCATCAAATACTAGAAAGCAACTTATTTATTTTTATTTTGGGATAGGGTTGTTCTGTGTAATAGCCCTGGCTGTCCTGGACTTACTTTGTAGACCAGGCTGTCCTCAAACTCACAGAGATCTGCCTGCCTCAGTCTCCCAAGTACTGGGATTCAAGACATGAGCTACTACGACAGGCCAGAAAGCAACATCTTTCAACAGTTTTTAAATGACCTTTACTGTAACCTACAACACCATTTAATACCTGAAAACCTGATTACATATTATGTTATGAATCATAAAATAAAATGTACTTATGAGCATGAAAATGTTTTTGATAAAACTTAAAAACCATTATCTTTTATAAAAAAGAGAATGGAAAGATATTTTTCAAGGGCACACAGAACATTCCTCAAGCCAATAGACAGCAGTATATTTAATGGTGCAGCTACAAACACTACCGTTAAAATTGTGAGTAGGAAGCACATTATCATGATTAATTAGCAATATTGTAGAATATACGGCTGATTTAGCTAATGTTAATGAAGACTAGCTAGCAATGGAAAAGAAAAACATGTTATAAAAATACCTTCAGAATATGCAAATTATCAAAAATAATATATATATGTATATATACATATATATGTTATTTTGGAATGCATAGGAAAGACAATAAATTAAGTGCATACAAAGCAAATATATATATATATATATATATATCACTGAGAATTTAAAATAAGGCCCAACACCCTATTAATACTACCAAAAACGTAATAAACTATGTCTGGATAATATATGAGGAAATTAATGTGACTTCTGCATGACTCTACTGTATTAAGGGTTACACAGCTATGGAAATTTTTGCTGTATTTCTTCATGAGAAGACAATATTGTAAAGATTTGAAGATGTTAAAATCCAATTCTTTAACTCAAAGGGTTTTCTTTGTCAACTCATCAAAATGGTGCTAGAATATGTAGGGAAAGGCAGAGGAGTATAACAGAAAGATTTCAATAAGGAAAGTGAATTAACAAGTCTCTTCAGTGGGATCACCATCAGTGATAAGCGGGTTCACACACCACTGGCAAAACCCACAGTGAGTTGTCGGACAGTAGCACATGGGAATCCCTAGAAGAGACTGTCTGCCCAGGCTGGTGCACTAATCAATACTTCAGTGACTACGAAGCTTACAATGGTGCCGAGCCAATAGATGATGACTTCTTTGGGGATATCTTTAGCTCCCCAAGAGCTATTTCTTGTGTACTGTGGTTCCAGACCTAACATCCTAACGGACAAATAAAAACCTCTGGCATGTCTTAACTTGACACAGTTCTGTTGACACACCAACAGAAAGCTAAGAGTGCAGCCAGGTAACACCTGAGTCCAACAGTTGAGATTCTCCCATCTTGGTATAACCTACCTCTCTGACGTTTCAGCAAATATATTTTAAGTTGTCTTGTTCCATTGCTACAAATGCTGCATGGAACAGCTTCTGCATGGCAACATTGTATCACGGGAGATGTAAATCTGTCTCTTGGCTCCATCATCTGTCATATTTTGCTCCGTAACAAACCGTGTCTTCTAGTCCTTTGAGCTGGGGCTGAACGGCACCTGTTAGGTTCATTTTGTGCACCGTGGAAATGAATGACAGAGCCGCAGAACGCTATGCATCTCTTGTTAAGATGGGCAGAAGTGATGAAAACCACAGTTGGTGTGGCAGGCATCTCTAGCTGTTACCCAATGTCGAGTCCCCTGCCTTGTCCTTAAAAAACAGACTAGATTTCCATATGAGTGGTGATGGACATGGCTTTAAGATTGCAACATCCAACTTGCCGAGAGTGACCATGGCGGGTGCAAGGGGATGCTGGGGGATTTTGAGGAAGACAGTCCTAGGGCAGTTGCCTTCACCAGGAGTGAACTATGTGGTGTCCTCTTTTCTTGTTACAGAAGCAAACATTGAAGTCCACAGATGTTAAAGTCAAGACGGTGCAGACTGTTTCGGGGGTCCGTAGATTTGAACTCTTCCATATCCCACTTTTATCATCTTCAGATGTCCTTTCCATTCTCTGTATCCCCATCCACATCTCTATTGCATATAAAAGTCCATTCCTTGCTTTAGAGGCAGAGACACTAGGGAGCTTAAACTAATTTTGCATCGAATCCAAACAGTTTCATCCTTCATTTGCACTGACAGAACCCTGTGTCACCCCACCGTGGAGGCCACTTCCTACACATGATTCTGGAGTGGGCCCCCTCCCCAGCCATCTATTTATGTTCAGATATCTAAATAAATGTGTTTTCAGTCATTGAAACGACATTGCAAGGAGCCTTTCTAATTTTCTGAAGATTTAATCAACATAGTTAAATTGGTAGACGTGGACCAGTGTTTCTCAGTGATTCTGAACCCAGGGAACGTTTAGCAAGGTGTGGAGATGTTTTCTGATGGGAAAAGGCTTGTGCTGTTTCTCATCTTACATGGCAAAAGCTGTCCCTCCCAACGGAGGTCTAAGTTCAAAGTGTCAAGAGGGCAGAGGTTGATAAGAAGGCCGGGTAATGACTTCTAGCCATGGGATGGCAAGGCTAGACAGTGCCCATGCCTTTCTCTTTGTCTGAAGGCTTAAAACTCAGCCAAGATAGAACAGCGTCATCATTCTTCCATCCGCACAGCAGCTTTTCCCAGCGTTGCAGTGTATGGGTCAGTTATTTACGTTTCTCAGAGCTCAATGGGTGGCTTCAAAGAATGGTACAGCTTCCTTGAGAGTGTTGGCTTGGTGGTGTAGGGCTTGTCTATTGAATGAGCCCTCATACATAGATGCACAGCTTGTGGGTGTGATGGATGGCTGACCTTCATTTCCTATCCATAATGGAATGTGTTGCCCCAGCTAACTGGGCATCAGTGCTGCAGGGACAAGAACCCCACTCTTTCCTTTCAAAAATCTCACCATTTTCACTTCATGAAACAAGTCAATTGCATTAGTAGAGATGATGAATGGAAGAATCTAATTAAATAACCCAATAGTTGGTAAACTGTCGAACAAGTTGGATCTGAGTCGGTCTCTCTCGAGTATCACATCTAAAACCTGGCATGGAGGCTTGTATCTGTATCTGTACCCCAACACTGGGTTGGGGGTGGTGTTGGAATAGGAAGTTTGGAATGGAGGTGGAGACAGCTAGATACCTGAAGTTCATTGGATGGCTTGTCTTACTTAAATGCACACGCTTCAGGTTCAGTAAGAGACCTTGTCTCGAATAATAATGTACAGAGAGTCTGAGGAAGACACTCGACATTGAACCTTTCTATGTGCATATATGTACTCTCAAGTACATATACACACTTGTACATTTACACACATATACATCACACATGAAAAAGATGGAAGGGAGGGAGGGGAGGGAAAGGGGAGGGGGATGGAAGGGGGAGGGAAGGGGAAAGAAGGGGGAGGAGGATGGAAAGGGGGAGGGGGAGGGGAGGAGGAGAGGAGGGAAAGGAAGAGGGGGAGGGAAAGGGAAGGGGAGGGAGAGAAGAGGAAGAAATGTCAGCTTTGGTTTTCAGACCACAAATGAAATAATTAAAGACTACAGTGACTTCAGACAGTCACACTTAAGCTAAGAAGTAATTCTCTTTATTCTTCCAAGAATCTGGCATTAATATTCACCAGTGTCTTTGAGTTGAACACAGCCAGTGAAAGTCAGAACCAGAAAACATTAAAGCATCATCTAATGTATAGGATCCTCTATCTTCTACTTCAGGGCAGCCTTTTGAAACATTTCTGATTCCTCCAAGTGTCCTTTGGGGACTGTAACTAGGAGGGGCTTTGTGACCTTTCCTGGGAAGACGTAAGGAATTGCCTGTTTACCCTGAAGGCCAGCAACAGATCCAGGATTCTGTCCAAAATCATCTTGGGGTTGGGATTACTTATAAGATCACAAGTGATCAGAGTCAGCATTACTGTTGGGAACTTGTCAGGGTGATGATGGACGGCCACACCACTGAAGGGTCCTGTGTAACATTAAGTGCTTCTGAACAGCTACAGCACCGAAGAATCCCTGGACAAATGACAGGCAGTGACCCTACCAAAGACCCCTTCTTCTGTCAATCTTTCTCCTGTGTGACGTTGGAAGGGAGGAGCCCTGTGGTCACAATGAGCTCGTGTACCTCATGATCTTCCCTCCCTTCACAACGGATGGAGAACAGGCCCAATCTTGTGAGGGTCTCATATATATGACCACAGGTGCCACGCTGCAAAACAGTAACAGTCTGGAAACACCACCAAGTGATCCCAGGGAGATGCAGAATGTCTGATAAGCACCTCCAGGTGACTGAAAACACACCAAAATGTCTTGGTGTGGATCTGCACGCTTCCAGTTCTCTGTAGTATGTTGTAGAAGGAATTTCTGTTCATGCCTTTAGCAAGAAATAAATAATAACTCTGGGGAAGACATAACCTTGATTCTCTTTGGCAAAAGCAAAAATCACACTGCATATTAATGATTGTCATTTAAATTGAGAGAGGGAGGTAAAGCCTGTTTGGTGCATTCAGCACATAGTTTCTGTGAAACCGATCACAAGGCACAGTTCCCAAGGCATGACTCAGGAGAGAGCTGCAGAAACTCAAACTGTGACTCAGCATCAGTCCCTCTCCTTGAAAGCTTAGCAAAGTCCTGGAGCCAGGCCTACAAAGTCCAGGAGAGCGAGATGAGTGAGAAGAGCGAGAAGAGCGTCAATGTTAAGGAGATGTGGAGTCCTGGCTGCCAGAGGGATGACTCTCAAGAGTGGCAGCTCCTGGTAGGAATCTATCAGAAGGTTTTCAGCAAGATTCTTTGGTCTTTGGATTCAGGATCAGAAAGCATGGGGTGGAGAGACTCTGGCTTGTTCTCATCATCAGACGATCTCATTGTCTGGTCTTGACAGTGACTCTGGAAAGATCCAAGATCCTCCATACCCAGTTTATGGCATGAAGACAACAACTGCACCAGCTCAGACAGATTCTAGAGACTAAAAAAAAAAAACCAAATCTCCACAGGCTTACCTTGTATTCTTCTGATGGTTGCTCTGTGTTCCCTCATCAAACGGGGCAGTGAGCAAGAAAAATCCAGGTAGTGCCTACAATATAACTTATTTCTTATATGCCAAAGTATCCAACACCACTGAGAATTTGACAAAGGTTCTTGGAAAAAAAAGTGTGTGTGTATACGTGTGTGTGTATACGTGTGTGTGTGTGTGTGTGTGTGTGTGTGTGTGTGTGCACGTACAGTTACAGAGAAAGACAGCTCTGGGATCACTCTCTTATAAATCTAGCTCTGTGGTGCAATGTGCTCACTTTACCTCTGATGTCTTCATCACATCTTTCCTGTCCTTTAGTCTCACTGAGAGCTCACTGGATCCTGGAAGTTCCTAATAAAAATCCAGGCAGGGAGGGCACCTGCAGGCAACTCACTCTACCTAGTCATCATAGCCAGCCTGGAAGGAACACAGGCTTTCTGGGGAGCTGTAAATCACACTTTGATCTTGCCAGCATCTTTTCTTAGTGATGAGAAGCTGGAAGAAAACAAAAGCAGAAAGCAGCAAGCAGAGGCAGCGAAGACTCCCACAGAAGTCCTGGTTCTGTGGGTTTACCTGTGCGGTGGGACCCACTTGTGTGGGATGAGGCACTTCCTGTTGAGTGTTCTGCTGCTTCAAAGTACTTCACCATTCCATGTGAAAAACAAAAATTTGAGGAAAAATGAGCCAAATGAGAGCATTGCATAACTGGAATTACTGAAAACATTCATTTCTCTTTGTGCATCCAAATGAGGGCAATAACAATCAAGTTTGGTGTGGGTAGTAGTGCTTGCTGCAATGTTAGCACTGGAAAGGAGGAGGAGGCGGGTGGATCCTGGGAGTTTACTAGCAGGTCAGCCAGTTTCACACACCCCCAGTGAGTTCCAGGCCAATGGGAGAACCTATCTCAACAAACAAGGTGGTCAGCTCCAGAAGAATGGGGTGTGCGCACACGCACATGCACACTCATGTGTGCTGCACACACGCACACTCACACTCTACAGAAAGCACATCATGAGTTGGTATAAATTTTCAATAATACCTTATTCTTATTCATAAAATTTATACGACTCATGTTCATGAACTATCAGTTGGCCAACAAAGAACCTACCATGGTGAGTTAGGGCTTTCACATAGTAAGTATACTCAAGTGTGTACAGTTGTGAAATCACCACAAAAATAAAGACAGAGAATAGTTTCTTCCCCCTGCCCCCAAATTTCCAAATGTTCCATTGAATGCAAGCCTCACTACACCATCTCTGACATACTTTTCCATTCCCATGGCTTGGCTTTGTGTGAAGTGCAATGGGCATGAAACTATGCTGTCTGTTGGGTATTTATAAGAGAGACCATACATTAGTCAAGGCTTCAAATGTTTATGATCTGGCCTGTTACAGGAAGATTGCCCTGACCCTTCATGTAGACTGTGGATTTGAGAGCATCCTCGTTTTCTAATACAAGCTCTTAAGGCTACGAATTTGCCCTGAGTACAGCATTAGCTGCATCTCATGCATTTTCTTATCTTTTTACTTATGTAATTCAGAGTGTTTTCTAACTTTTCCTTGTGATGTGATCTTTTGAACCATTGGGTATGTAAAAATCTATTATTAAATTCTCAAGTGTTTATAGACCATCCAGAATATTTTCATGATTGATTCATAAGCTTAATTCTTCCTTCTCTCCTTCTGTTCTATCAGCTGTTGTCACAGTTTTTAGTTTTAGGTTTTATGAGTCACTGTATGTTTTCTAGGCTTGCTTAATGCCACCTATTGTATTATAGTGGGAGAAAATATAAAAAGATGTCTCTTACAGTTGTCTATTTTGTTGCTGCTGTTGTTTAGTTTCGAGATTGTAAATTAGTCACAGTTTTCCTTTTCGCCCTCCAAATCCTCCCATACGCTCCTCCCATATACTCCTCCTATGCACTCCTCCCACATGCTCCTCCCTTCTCGCCTTTAAATTCATGGCCTCTTGTTTTTAAATTGATTGTTATTGCATCCTTATATGCATCTGTATATCCATATACATTTCTACTTTGCTAAGTCCATACAATGTTACTTCCACATGTGATTTTAGGGTTGACTGTTTGCCACTAAACCACCATTGGTGTGATCTTCCCTACGAAGGACCACTTCTCTTGCTCCTAGCTTTGCTCAGTCACCTGTGGTTCTGGGCAGAGGGTTGGGGACTTTGAAGCTCTCTCTTCCATTTGGCAAGTTCATTACTGTCCTCTTCGTTCAGCTCATGTTTTGGCAGTCACCATGGTGGAACTTTACGAGTGTAGCTTCTAGTGCTCCTAGGAGATAGAGTTTACCATCAAACCTTCTGACCACATCCCTTACAGTCCTTCTAGCCCCTGTTCCACATGATCACAATGACCTTGGTGTAGGCTTTCTGGTATTTTTCAATTGCTTTCTTGGGCTTGTTTGTTTTCTATTGAGAACTGTGCATCTCATGTTCCTTTGTTCTTTGTACACTGACACCTCTTCTTTCTCTACCTGTACGCCCTGTGGGATCCCTTTGTGTCTTTCTTCTTTCTCTCAGTCTTTCTGATGAACGTTGTATGCAGATGCTTGGCAGAGGGATTGCAAATGTGTGTCTGTTGTCTCTGGCCCTCCGGCTTGTCTTAAGGATGGATTAAAGGGCTGGTGAAACCGCATTAAAAACACAGGCTGTCCAAGTGTGAAGACTGAGATTGAGCCCTGTAATCAACTCCTGAAAGTTGTCAAGCCCCTTTCTCACACACAAATAATACTGATGATGATGGTGATGATGGTGGTGATGATGATGGTGAGGAGGATGATGGTGAGAGTGATGATGGTGAGGAGGATGATGGTGAGAGTGATGATGGTGAGGAGGATGATGGTGAGGATGATGATGGTGAGGATGATGATGGTAACAACAACAACAACCATAATAATAAAATAAAAATATCAAAGTCAAGTTTTCCATTTTTTCTCACATCCATTTGTAATCTCTTTTCCTCTTGTACTTGGATGTGCCTGACATTTCTTCCATCTCACCTCACCTTAGAGGAACTTGCCACTCACTGAAACTCAACCTAATTTGTTGCTTACCACCTTAATCACTGTGATTTCCAAACCAGTTATGACATAGACTTTTCAATACCTTGCATCATGCTAAATGAAATCAGAAGTGCAGCACTGACTTAAACCACCATGATCATTTACAGTCCACAGGAAACGTGGGTCTCCTGAGTCAGCATCACACTTTTAAAGTACTGGTGATATTCCCCAAGTCTCCCATCAATCTCATGACGTGTTGTAAATAGTGTCTTAGAGCCGTGCTAACTCTTAACAGGATAAGCGATGTCATCTTTGAACAGGATAAAGAATGTATCATAGGATAGCAAAGTTATTCCAGAGCAGGAGACCCAGCCAAGTTTGGAAATTTGAACATGTGTTTAATCCTTTCGTGAACTGTTCTGAAATGTTACGTATTCATGGGAAGGATTTTGAATTATCTGCTTTTTAACCTGACTCAGTTACTCTGTTTCTACAGGATGTTGTCCTCTGACCTCCACCTTCAGTGTCCCACCCCCATCATGTGCTTTGGCGAGAGGGTACAGAGATACATTAGGACAGAGAAAGGCTGAAGATTCTAGTTTAGGAGTTATGCTGTTATACTGTGCACTTCTCATTTTTAAAATGCTTCTCATTTCCTATAATAGGTGGAATAAGAAGAAAATATAGCAGTTCCCAGGTGTGAGCTTTGGGTAATGAGTGTGAACTTAAGAGAGGACCAGCAAGGGTGTTTGTAAACTAATTATTCATGTCACAATTCTGTTACTCTGCTGGCTATCTCCCAGTGTCTGGCAGAGATATGTGGACCACAAATATATTTCTAAACTTTCTAGCAGCCACATTAAAAAAAATTAAAACTGCTTAATAAAAATTTAAATATTAGACAGTCTATTTAGTCTCTTGTAACTAAAACAATTAACTATTTGAACCTGAAATCAATGTAAATTATTGAACAGATTACATTTTCTTTCTGTATGGAGTGTGCTTATAAGGCCTGCACATCTTGTCCCCAGAGCTGTCTGCAATCCTTCCATTCCAAGATGTGTCAAATCAGACTGCGGGCTGCCATATTGGGTATTGAACAGCACAGGGCAGTTGACTCAACTTAAAGAAGCACATTCTTTTCACATCACTGTTCTCTTCATAAAGGGACTACAACATTTACTATCATTGATGAATTCTCTTAAGGTTTTAATTTTATTTTGTAAAAAGAAAAGGCTACCTTTCTGGAGTCCTTAAGGGTTCTAAGATTTGGTCTCCAGCAAAAAAATAAATTTATAGGGAAAAACAGATGAGAAATGGAAAGACAATGAAAGAATCCACAACCCTTGACATTTGGAAATACATTCTTCTCAAAAGCTCATTTGTAATTATAGCTCCACTTGACGTGAAGTCACACAAGCCCACTCAGAGAGGGGGACATGTGCTCCCCTCCCCCACGCTCATCTGTCATCCCTCTGCAGGTTGCTAGAATAGGAGGGCCTCTCTCAGAATACTCCACATGACAGATGGTAGAGTTACACCAGGAAACACCCAAAAGAAGAAGGCAAGCAAGGCCACCACAGGTGTCAGCCTTCCTACACACCAGGGGCCAGGAAGGCCTCCATCACATGGTGGCAGAGCCTACGTGTCTGTTTGTGGGCTCTTCTGATCTTTCTGTCCTTGTTGCTTTATTAATGGAGGCCTGTGAGCAATGCTGTTTTAACGCATGTTATAGATGACACTGGACTGTGGCTCTCACCAAAGTGTGTACCTGCCGTGAAGTGTGCCAAACTCCACGAGAGGTGTCTCAGGGCCAACTGACAGCAGTGGCTCTGGCTTTGACATGGCTCTCAGCACTTCCATTCTGTTCAGACAGTTTAGGAAGCAGATGGAGAGAGGTGTGTGGAAGCATCTCCCGCACATGTATGTCACTACTGGCACCCACGATGGGGAGAGGAAGGTGGCCTGCTTGCTTGACACCCTTCCAGGAGCAAATTCCTGCCTGCTGTCCTTAGAGTCATGTTCTGGAAATAGAATTTGGCAAGTTTCTCAGACATCCACCAGTACACAGTAAGGCAGCATACACTTGCAGGCATCTATACACATAGTAAGGCAGGATAGGCTTGCAGGCATTGACCAATGCACACAGTAAGGCAACATGTGCTTGCAGGCACCTATACACACAGTAAGGCAGCATGTGCTTGCAGGCACCTATTCACATAGTAAGGCAGCATGCTCTTGCAGGCACCTATACACACAGTAAGGCAGCATAGGCTTGCAGGCATTCACCAATGCACACAGTAAGGCAGCATGCTCTTGCTGGCTCCCATTCTGTTCTCACCATTGGGTACTGGTCTTTGAAACTTACAATTAATTGCTCTGTGCAATTCCGTTCTCCAGAATGCCCCTTTGCTCTTCTCTTCAGTCTTCCCTATACTTTCACTTACTTGTGCTAACATCCCCTGTGAGCGCCTGCTTTTCCTTACACAACATTTGAGAAAAGACTCAGGAAGTTCCAATAACATAAAGCACACACTGACCTCAGGTTATTGACATCTAGTGGGCAGGCATTTGAGTGACTATTTTGTAAAATTAAGGTGGAATGGTAGTTAAACCAGAGAAGTAAGGATCGCCTAACCTCATCTCCCTCACGCTTCCCACAATCTCCTATTGGAGGCAGCTTGAGCCCTGCAGATCTGCAGCAGACGGCTGTTGGCAAGTTTGCCTGGACTGTTTCAGGTTTACTGTGCAGTTTGGAAGACTCTAGCTTGTTTACTAGGATGCTCTTTCAAGAGAGAAGCGTCATGTACTACAGTTCACAAAGTAAGGGATGGGACCTTCAGTAAGGTAATACTCTGTATCGACAAATGACCGTTTCCTTTCCTGCACATCCCCCAGAACTATCCCCAAACCTCTTGCTATCATCAGTACACACTCTCCTGTAGGTCACCCATAAACAAGACATTCCATGATCCTCTAAGATGCCTGAGGTTGGTTTAGCCCCTAAGTGGAAGGATCCTAGGTCCATTCTTGAATGTGGAACAGAGCCTCTGCCTCCAATCTACAAAAACACATTGGGCGGTGCTCTGAGTGTAGAATCAAGCCCATGTGTCATGGCCACCAGAGTGCGTTAAAGCTTGGGCTACCAGTCTTTATCCCCCTAGGACCTAACGTTCTTTATCTTTGGCCTTGAAGAAGGCTACTCAGGGTGGGCGCTCCTTCAGGTTGGGTGTAACTAGATGAGAGTTCGTCTCCTTACCTTGTTCTGCTTTATCATTGCCTAAGACATCGCCTTCTAGCCAATCTTGTTTTCCTGGCTTGGTTTCCAGGGGAAATAGATATAAGATCTCGAGTGTCCTAATATCACCAAGACACACAGAAATCACACACACTGGTGCCTGATTGACATTGTCCACTTTGTTGTTTAAAGACAAGCTTTCTGGGGGAAAGTGTGTGTGTGTGTGTATGTGTGTGTGTGTGTGTGTGTGTGTGTGTGTGTGTGTACATGAGCACATGGGTGTGTTTGTCAATTTTAATGCTTGGCACATGAGTTATAGATAGTGATAAACCATTCAGCATTTTGAGCTTTCCCTAGACAATTGAGTCAGAAAACTTTCTCTGACTTTTGCCAAACTCCTGTGTGTATATATCCACCTCATTACTGCCATTCAACCTTGGTTTGACAAATATAGTTGCATCCTAAATTGACTACTTCTTTGTAATCCATTTGTCAACATTAAAATGAACATGTGGCCCGTTTAAACTATTTCTCATCCTCCAACAAATTACACGAATTAACCAAAATATCTTTACATTTGGCGTTACATTGTATACATTTGTATACATTGCCATTTTACTATTTGCCAGTTACTATTTTACTGAGTTGGATAGTTATTTTGAGTATAGAAAGAAAAATTTGCCAAGTCTTTATGCCAGCCAGAATGTGATAGCTGTATACACCATACCCTTTCCATATTTAACATATAAAGTTAACATTCTGTAAATTAGCTTCTTAAACCTAGACTAGGTATCAGCAATTTTTTTCTCTAACTGATGAAATAGTAAATTTTTTTTGGATTAGCAGGGCATAGATATTTGTTGAATCTGTACCACTCTCCAGTTATTATAAAACCAGCATAGATGACAGGAAATAAGAGGGTATTCTAATGAAACTATAATAACTCACAAGGTTTAAATTTATAATTTTACTTCATAAAACTACCCATAGTCTATAGTTTGCAAGTTAACAATCCCTTAGTCCAGTTCTTATTTTGTGGGTTTGCCAAACTGGCCAAACAAAAACTCACCATGGCTGATGTCACCTAATATGGAGCTTAGAAGAGGCACTTGATGCATAGCACCATGTACAGTGTCCATGGTACAGAGAAAACAGAATACCTGCATGAGTGTAGACAGTACTGAGATGGAATAAAACAATTAGGAGTTAGTTATCACCTTAATCCCAATGCAACTTAATTGCAAGACTGCATGATTCTTTTTAAATGATAGTTGTGCACACAATGTGCACACAAACTTCCTAAGCATTTGGTAACTTGGTCTCCTGAGGCTGCCTGAGTTTATCCTACATCACCATTCAATCCCATACAACGTTCTCCTCTGATATGTATATAAAAGTAGATACTATATATAAGTAGATACTGTATATCAGTAGATACTGTATATAAGTAGATACTGTATATAAGTAGAAAATGTAGGGTTTTGAATGAAACATAGCTCATATGTTTGGATACTTGATCCTTAGTTGAAACTGTTTGGGAAGAATAAGACACTGTGGCCTTGTTGGAGGAGGTGTGTTTTGGGGTCGAGCTTTGGTCTGTCTGCTAGTGGATTAAGATGTGAACTCTCAGCTGATGCGTCCGCCTCCTGCTGCCCTGCCTTCATCCCAGCATCATATACGCTAACCCTCTGGGACCGTAAACCTGCTTAAACCTTTTCTGTCATATGTTGCCTTGGTCATGATGTTTTATCACATCAGTAGAAAAGAGACTGATTCAGACCGTGTCTGCCGTTGATGTACATATTTTCTCCTGAGGCAGTTAGGGTTATTGGAGACTAAATATTCTCGAGTCATGCATTCTGCTCAATTGATAAGTTTGCCAGCATTTAAACCTGAAATACATATGAGCTGTAATGTACATCTTACCTTAGGCCTATTACATACGTTAAAGGGAAGCACTCTCAGTGTTTGTAAGCATAATATGATCATAGCTTACCTTCCTTCAAAGTAGTTATATGTGATCAACCGTGATAGCATGTGAACATTCAATGTACAATCTTTTATTGCCCGTTTTAAAATTAACTAGAGTTTAGATGATTAAAAACTCAGGGTAAATATGATATAGTGCAAGAGATGATTATCAGAATGTCTATAAATGAAGCAATCTGGTGCAATGAGGCTGCTGCCTGCTTCAGAACCAGAAAAGAAGATATGTTCAAAAATCTACACTTTGGTGGTTGCTAATACATCCATTTTCTTGAAGTCTCTGTTTACTCCTTTGTAAACTAGGTCATAAAATAGCAAGCAAGGGGTTAGGCTATACAGAGAAATCCTTTCTTGAAAAACAAACAAACAAAAATGTAAAATATCATAGTGTTGATCCAGTCATGTAAAGCCTCCAAGAAGTAGCAACTGTTACTATTATACACTGGAGTTCTTATACTTTACTTAAAATTTTCTGATCATGATGGTGATGGCTACAATAGTGGTTTTATGAATATAATTATCCACAATGTATAAATGGTTCCAAAGTTAGTTTGGGGTTCAAGTATTTTGAGAAATGTATTTGATGTGCATTGAATACCAGTGCCTGTACGGAATAATTAACAAAACTGTTCTAAATCTTTAAGGTGAATTTATAACTACAAAATATCATATAATAAAACTAGATTTACCTCCATTTTGAATAGATTCCTGATGGGACTGGAAAGATGATTTGACAAGCAAGAATGCTTCTTGCTCTTTCGGAGCAGCCAGGTTCAGTTCCCAGCTACCAAACAGCAGCCCACACATGTCTGTAACTCCAGTTTCAGGGCCTCCCGTGCCTCTTCTGATCCCAACTGCCTGGTGCACTTACATTAGGCATATACATATACTCAGACACACATATACATATAAAATAAGTGAATAAGCTCTAAAAATAAATAAGTGCAAGAAGCCAAGCCCAGCATATTGCTACTTGAAATGACTTGAACCCTCCGATTTAGCACCTGGCTTCCTCCAACTTTTCCCTTTCCTGTTCTGTCCCAGAAACAGCTGGAAATAGAGTTGTTCACATATTAAAATCATAATTCCTATTGTCCCTTAGTCTTCAGGGGGCACATTCTGTACCATCTATACAAATAGTTTATCTATACAAACAGTCCTTTGTTAAGCTCAACAGAAAATACAGAAAAGTGACATCACCTGTTCTCATGAGTTTTGATGTATGTATAAAACATGAAGCATTTTCATGTATTATCTTTTTCTAATGCTGTCATTATTTCCTGAAGGTTTTAATACTGATGCATTGAACCTATTAAAACTTGGCTTTCCTAATGGGCTTTGGAATTTTCCAAACTCCCATTAATATGATCAAGATAATATATATATATATAATATCATATTACTAATATATATCATATTAATCATATGGATATCTTGATCATATTAATGGGTATATATATGTATATATACATACATATATATATTTTTGTAACTTAAATGCATACACCAAGAGTAAAATTCATATTTTTGACTGTCCAAGGATTGCTGATGACATCAGGCCTGTGTCATAACTGATAATGAATCTACTAGATAATTTTAATGAGGGCAACTTCTTAATGATAGTACACACAGCTAAAAGACCAAGTAGTATACATAGTGAAAATACTCAATAGCATATGTAGCTAACATTAAAGCTCAATTGCTTTGATTTGTCCAAGTAAACAAACAAAAAGAAGACCATCTGGTCCCACACTGGTCAAAGACCTTCCTGGAAGAATGCAGGTAACGAGTCTGTTTTGTTTCTGTTCTTTTTTTTTCTTTCAGGGAATAAAGAATGCAATGGGACCTGTACATCTTGGCAGTCAGTTCACAGTCAGCCATGTTTCACAGGCTATTGAGATGCATAATGCTATCTTTATATTTAATCTCTGATCAAGTACATATTCTTTATTGCCTAGGGAATGTCTATACAGCTGAAAGCAAAAACCCTTGTTCTATCTTAAAAGACAAAACCAAAAACTCTGAAAAATCAAGAGAGAAGGAACAAGAAGTTGGGTGGGTAGTGAGGTGGGGGGTGGGAGGATCTGGAACAATTGAGGAGGAAATGAATATAATCAAAATATATTGTATGAAAATTAAACGTCCACTTGTGCAGCAAAGCACAGTGATGTGCTTCCTCAAGGGGCACGAAGAAGTGCTCAGAGGGAGTGACATAAACAGGGAGACAGAGTAAGGCGTTGTCAGAGTGATCCGTGCGTACTGACCCAGGTTTAGCAGCATTGAGAGAGAACGGACTTCATTAAGCTGGAGATCCTGTAGACAGATCATGTACCCCTCCGCAGGGCAGCGCAGGGCACTGCACTGAAGGCGGTTTCCCAGGAGCAGAGAAACCCTCCCCTGGACACTCTCTTACTACAGGTGTATGAAACCCTGTGTGGGGGAAAAAACCCGTAAATAACTAATTAAGATTGATACAGTATATACAGGAGTAGATAATACACACATAGATTTTTTTTCCTTCCACAGGACTAAAAATATTTGAATATATAAGTTTATTATGTAAGGAACAGCACACGTGCGCCCTAGACAACGTATTTGAATTGTATGTATTGTACGTAAATGAGCACATAAAAAAGGTTTTAAAACATAAAAATAATATGTAGGAAAAATCCTGTATTTGTACAACAATAACATATCCATGTCCCTGAGTTGTGAGAGGAGGATCCTGTGATGCCCCAGGTCACCTACCGAGAGGCTCCAGGAGAAATGTGCATCTGAAATTTAATTTCTAGTCCCAATGGTGTCCATGAGATATTCTATAAATGAAAAAGAGACAGTTTGAACACAGGGAAGGTTACTTTCAGAGAGACCATGAAACTAAAAATGACAATAGAGGGGGGGCCCAAAGAACAGAAGAGCAGTCAGTCATCCAGCTTCGGCTCGGCCCTGCAAGTTTACAGGGAAAAAGACAAGCAAAGAGAACACCAAGTAGAAGCTATGAGAAAACACAAAGGCAGAGAATACAAATCCAAGAGACAGTGTGTAAGGTAGCAGGGCAGTTACAATTCTCCACAGGAAAACAGCAGCAGATAGAGACAGTCAGGAGCCTTTGTCTCTCTTTAGGGGAAGCAAGGGATGATTCCAGATGGGATGCCACATTATCCACAACAAGCAGAAAACCGATTTCAATATTTAAATTTAAAAACTTTTTTTCCTCAGAATTTTCATATAGTTATATTTATCCTCACATATATCCAAGTTCGTTTATTTAATGTCACGGGAAAAAAGGAATATACTTCACAGAGTATTGCATCATTTACAATAGTAGCTGAAGAACACTGAAAAGATGGGACACATCTTTAAGCATATTATGAGAAGTTTTAAGTAAGTCCTATAGGAGTGATCATTCAGACGGTAAGGAAGGACGGAAGACACTTCCATGCTGAGACTCTATGGCTTCGAACCTGTTGCTGCCGGTTGTCGGGGCCAGAGGTGGACTGTGGGGCGAACTGGAAGGAGGCGCTGCTTCAGCTCAACTATCCGCAGATGCAGACGAAGCTGGTGAAGACCCGATGCAGGTGAGAGCTTCAGAAATGGAAACAAAACGGATATTTGTTTAAAAAGATGACTTTAAGAACGAATCTGGCACAGGTTGAAAGAGAATTCCTAAACTGAAAGATAAATTAGAATATGTTATATAAAGTAGAATATAAGAGACAGGACCCAAACCACAGCTAATATAGGAGAGAAAACAGTTTCAGAAGACAGAGTGAGAAGATGTAACATCAGAGATCCAGAATTCAAGAAGAAAGCATCGAGTGGGCATGCGAATTCAGTAACAGGTTAGACGTGGTGAAGACAGGATTGAATAAGGTGACAGGTAGGCGTATCCGAACCAAGCCACAGAGGAACAGAAGAACCGAAGTCACATAATGGAGCTTTGGTCATGTGGGGCAGAGGGTGACTATGTAGCACACAAGTCTTCATTACTCCAGGCTGCAAATCTGTGAGACACAATCTTGTTTAAAGAGATGATAGTTAAGCGTGCCCCAGAGGTGAAGAAAACTTCCAGTGCACAGGTGCCACAGAGTCTACGACTCCCAAACAGGATACATGGAGAGAGGTAAACACTTCGATAAATTACAAAGAAAATTAAATTAAATTACAGGGAAAATTAAAGACGGGGAGGGTCTTGAAAATAGGCAGAGAATAAAGATAGATCATCCTCACAGAGGCTATGGATGCCTTGACAGTCAAATTCTGGACATAAACAATAGACATAGAACGGTGGGAGTGAGCACAGTGGTGGAACATGTGACCAGCATGCCTGAAGACCTGGCTTCTGTGTTTAGCAGCATGGGGGGAGAGGGGGAAAGAGAGAGAGGGAGGGAGGGAGGGAGGGAGGGACAGATTGAAGGAGTGACGAACGGAGGGATGGAGGGAGAGTTTGTGGAATGTTGTCTGTCTTCCATATACACGAAGGAAATAACTTGCAAGTTAGAATTCTTCATCCATTGAAATATTTTCAACGACTCGAATGAAACAAGTTTTAAGACACATTTAAAGTAGCATTAGGTGCCATTGGTAAAATTTGTACTTTATGTAGAAAACGATTCCAGATGGAAGAGCTGAATTGTAAAAAGAGATACAAAGCAGAGGAAGTGGGAAATACGTGGGTAACTCCACAGATGAATTCAGCTGTCAAAATTAAAAGCGAGGGCTTTTGGTATTTAAAAATTATATAATTATGATTTTGACAAAATGGCAAGAGATGAAAATGGTAAATAGTTAAATTTTTAAAAAAGATCTTTGTATTAAGATGAGAATAAAAGTATCAAATAACATTAGAGTTGGGTGAATTAATCTGCATTTCAATTTCCAAAGTAAAAGGTTAAGACTAAAAATAGATTATAAATTTCTAAAAATACAGATAATTATGATATGCCAAATACAATCAGTTTAAGAGCAGTCAAGAAAGGGGAAATAAAATGTATAGACACAGAAAGATCAGGAAAAACAAAATAAGATGCTGATTTTAACCCCGCTAGACTCGTAGCTGCTCATTTATTTGAATGGGGATAACTTAACCATGAGATGAGTGATTTGGCTGTAATCACCCAGGACTGTGGCAGAACAAAACCCAAGTATATGTGAAAACCCAACAGTGTGTATACATATCTTTACAAGAGACAGGTCTAAATGGCACGAGAGACAAAGTACCACAACACCATGATTCTAAGAGCCATTTCCTAGGGAAAGTTCTGTTCTTTCAATAGATGTGTTAGAAGCCAGATTTGGTGGGGCACACTTGTAATTTTTAATCCAAGGCTGAGGTAGGCAGGTCATAAATTTGAGGTCAGCCTGGGCTAAGTAGCAAAAACCCTGTTAAAAAAAATAAATAAATGGTAAATGGGTAGACTGAGCCTTCAACTTAAAACTTGAAGACTAAGTGGCTGGAAAGAGGCCATGGTGGTTAAGAACACTTGATCTTGGAGAGGACCCAGGTTCAATTCCCAGTAACCATCTGGAGGCTCACAATCATCTGTAACCCAGCTCAAGGGGATCCAAGTGGCACATAGGCGGTGCACATACGTGTCTGCAGGCAAACTGTTCATAAGCATAAGTTAAAGTAATTTTCTAAAATTGTAGACTAATAAAAAGTAAACATCTAAGGTAACAGAGTAGATGATAAAGTCAGGGGCAGAAACTAATAAAAATAAATTGGCGGTGGTGAAACTGAGAGTAGTGTAGTAAGAGCAGGGCCTGATGTCAAATCTATTAAATTTATTCTAAAATAGCAGGTGTTGCTATTGCTGCTGCTGTTGTTGCTGGAGACAAGATCCTGTGTGTCCCAGGCTGGCTTGCAACTCACTGTGAGGCCAAGGATGATCCTGAAATTCCTTCACAAGAGTGCTCCTGCTGCTCTTCCTATGTGCTGGCTTCATATGTGAGCACTGCACCCCACGCTCAGCTTAGGTGGCACCCAGGGTTTTGCACATGTTGGGCTAGCGTTCTACCCAATGAGCCACCTCCCAGAGTCCAAACCTTAACAATTACTACTAAAGCTACTGTTGGTCCAATTCAGCCATAAGAGGCATCAAGTAGGAATTAAAACACGGACTGCTGGTAGTGTTTTAACTAATTCTACAATTTAGTGTCTCGTTTTCTTGCCTGGCACCTCTCAGCAGAAGCTTCAAGAGCTCTTGAGTGCATCAATGTTTTCCTGTAGCTTCTGAGCTGTGAAGTTCAAAGAGGCCGCGCAGGTTGAAGCCTCAATGAGCATGCGTGACTTCGATTTGTGGCGTATATCCGAAGGCAATGCCATTGATCTGTTCAGAGTGTCTTGGAATGTCTCAGGCTAGCCAGTCAACTGCCCATCACTTTGCTTGCTTTCTCCTCGGTGTCAACTGTTCTGCGGAAAGGGCTTTCAGTTGTTCTTAGAGGCTGCACCCTAACACCAAATTAACCAGAATTCTGGGAATGTCTCATGATGTATGTATGTATGTGTGTGTGTATGTATGTATGTATGTATGTATGTATGTATGTATGTATGTATTTGGTTTTTCGAGACAAGGTTTCTCTGTGTAGCCCTGGCTGTCCTGGAACTCACTCTGTAGACCAGGCTGGCCTTGAACTCAGAGATCCACCTGCCTCTGCCTCCCAAGTGCTAGGATTAAAGGATTGCGCCACCACCGCCCAGCTTCATGATGTATTTAAAATTCAACTTTCCCATGGCCATCTCTCAACTTTGACACAATTGTATAATAGAAAAAAATATAGAGAGATGTTTCTATGAAACATCTTGAAAAGCCGAATGAGAACTCTTGTTAAAATTACAGAATTGGACATTTTTGGTGATGAAATAGTTACTGTCTCTAATTTTTATGAACTGTTAGGATGCTTTAGTATGATCAGGTAAAGTTTTAAATAACAAAACAATCTGATTCTCTCCTACAAATAAATGTTCATAGTTATTGATAAATAATTCTTAAGGCATATATATATACACATATGTATATATATATTGCAAACACAAAATGTGTCTATTACAAATTTATATTTATGTTTGTCTGTAAACATTAACATATACTCATAAACTCTCAAGGCTCCAAGGACCTTAAAATGAAACTGTGCCTTCCTCCCCAAAGCTAAAATATCTTACTGAGAACTGTGGTTGTTACGAAACTTCCTGTTCAAGACTTTTCATTCTCATTGTGACTTGTGTGGGACAGCACAGAAGCAAGTCACTGGAGAAAAGAACCAGAGGAAGCTTATGTTGGATTCAGCACCCTGCCAGAGAAAATGATTAATGTATAATCACAATGAGAGGTGAGTGAGAAACCTGGTTTTATTAGCAGGTCTCCTTGCTAGAAGTGATGTTGGAGCCAGAGGCCAGCTTCATGAGCTCTGAGAACTCTTGTCTGACCAGTCCCATGCTCAGGCCTTTGCTCATACAGAGCTGGGGTTGGGGGTGGGGGTGGGGAGTGGAAAAGCAATTGCATCATTTCAGGGAAGACGTCATTTTTCTCACCTAGTTAGTCAGAATGATACTGAATTATCAAGTTAATAAATTGTTTCGGAACCTGTTGACACAGTTTTCCAATACAGGATGCTTAGGGCTTTCACCTTTAGATGGCCTGCACTCATAATATTGTACCAGAGAGAGCTGACTTATATGCCCCACATACAAAAATCAATGAGCCAGTTTCAGACTGTTTAAAGACTAATGTGACTCTGAAAGAGAAAGCAGTGGGAGTTTCCACTGCCAGAGAATATTTTCATAACCCCAAAGCAGGCAAGGGGTTCTCCATGACACACACATAAAGCATGGCTTATAAGGATATCATTAATAAGTTGCAAAATTCTCCCCATTTAAAGAGATCATTTAGAGAGGGAAAAGACAGGCTTCAATGAGAAGAGTGCAATGCTTTTAATAACAAGGAACTCCCATCTAAATGTTAATAAGGAATACAAACACATGCTAAACAAGATATTAATGCAGAATTAGAACATGTATTACACACACACACACACTCAAACACACACTCACACATTCACTTGCACTCCCACACACTCACACCCCCACATGGCATCCCAAAGACCAATAACTAAATGAAAGTGAGAAGTTCTTAAACACTGTTAACCACTAGGAAAATGCTGGTTACAACTGAAGTAAGAGCTAACATATTATGTGCTTGCTATGAGCCAGTAAGGGTCAGAGTTTGGATCCCCAGAACCCAGCATTTGGTAGATGGAGATGGGGGATTCTTGGGGCAAGCTAGTTAGCTAGGCTAGCCAAATTAGTGAATTGCAGATTTAACAACAGACCGTGTGTGTGATGGTTTGCATATACTTGGCCTAGGGAATGGCAGGATTAGAAGGTGTGGCCCTGTTGTAGTAGGCATGTCACTGTGGGTGTGGGCTTTAAGACCCTCATCCTAGCTGCCTGGAAGCCAGTCTTCTGCTAGCAACCTTCAGATAAATGATGTAGAACTCTCAGCTCCTCCTGCACCATGCCTGCCTGGATGCTGCCATGCTCCTGCCTTGATGACAATGGACTGAACCTCTGAACCTGTAAGCCAGCCCCAATTAAATGTTGTCTTTATAAGACTTGCCTTGGTCATGGTGTCTGTTCACAGCAGTAAAACCCTAACTAAGACACCCTGTCTGAAGAATAATCAAGGAAGACATTTAACATCAACCTCTAATCCCCACACACATGCTCACACCCAGACATGTGTGTTATATGAACAAGCACATTCCCAAATCCCTTAAACTGGGTCAGATGTCATTATAAACCTAAGAGAGTGGCTATAATAGAATAACCTGACGTTACTAAGTGTTGGTAGAATTTTAGAATGTTAGTAATTCTTACAAACTGCTCATGGGAGAATAAATCAATATGATAGCTTTTATAAAAGCTTAATGTAGGTGTACTCCACGAGTCAGCAATTCTACTCCCAAATATGCTTATATAAGCACAGAAAAGACAATTATAAAAATTTTCACTTTAACTGCACTCGTAGCCATTCTAAATTTGAAGCAGCCATGAGGTCCATGGGTAGTGGTGGACAGAAGTGTGGAATATCTAAATAATGGACTATTTTGAGGGAGTGGAGGAGTGGGTGCAACCCAACTGGATAAGATTAACACGCTTTTGGAAAACAATACAAACTGGAATGGTGTAATTCCATATATTTAAAGAATATCAAAAATATGTTAGTGTTGTTTAAGACAAGCATTAACACAATTTCAGGCAGGAATCTAAGTTTTAGGCTAGAACAAAGAAGTAATTTCAGGTGGGAATCTAAGTTTTAGGCTAGAACAAGGAAGTAGGCTTCAGACATGAAAATGACTTTGAGCTAGGACAGGGAAGTAGGCTCAGAAATTTTGGTCATCCTGATAAGCCCTTAGAAACAGTGATCATGTGAGCATTATTCACAGAATTTTGTTTATTGCCTTGCTTGTTCTTTGACTATTTGCATCTATTGTATTGCTAGTCCCTCAACCTAGAACTGACCTGAATACTTGCATGTAATTCAAATGATATAAAAGCAAAAAGGAGGAGGGGGGACAGGATAGGGAGTTCTAGGGAAAGGAAATGGGGAAAAAAGATGATATCTGAAATGTAAATAAATAAAATGTCCAATAAAAAAAAGAAAAGAAAAAAGTTCAAAAATAAACAAAACCAGTTTATGCTGCTTGAAGTCAGAAGAGATCCTCACAGGGCGCACGTAGTGAAGTTTCTGAATCTGGAGTTAGGGATGGTTTTTGTTCCTGATGGGGTTGCTGGCTACCTGAACATGTTTATTCTCCACAAACATACATATTATTTCTATGAATTGTGTGTATTTTTTTCTCATCCTGAATCAATAAAACATTTGCAAGCAAGCAATGTCAATATACTTTGTTTTGCGTGTATCAAAGTTTGGAACAGTCAACCAACCATTTAAAGGCCAAGGTATGGGGAGGAAGTGAACCAACCATAAAGGCTGAAGAGTTAAGTATTTAAAGATTTGGGATTACTTGAGATAGTGAAAAACATTAAAGAGAAAATTTTGAACTTGGCTTTATAGTCTAAATTTCTATAGTCTTCTTGTCAGTAAAATCTTCATTTGTGGTAAAATTTGGGTAGGGGAGTAAATGGTATCTGAGAAGGGATGGGAAAGAATGTGAACTCAAAGTTATAACCCATTCTTTTTTTTTTTCTTTTTAACATTTTCAGGTTAACACCAGAAGTTTAGATTCTATGTGATCAAAATAGAAGGTCGTCACATAGACAAACCTGTCCTTCCTTCGCTAAGTCGTAATTATCAGTTGATCAGGTTGAGAGACAGCTGAGTAGTTATGGCACTACCAACAGAAGCATCACACTGTGGAGAAAAGAATATTCTAACAATTCTACACAATCCTTTTCTTTTTTCACCACAATCTATGCTTCCCTATTCAGCAGACAAGTATGGATCCCTTTCAACATGGCAAGTAACAACACTCCAGATCGGGTAATAAAAGTCTCTGTGTGAGAAGCCAGTTTACACGTTTTGGATATATTTCAATGCTACAAGAGGTTTTTTGTTTGTTTGTTTGTTTCTTTGTTTTTTAATAGAGCAAAATATAAGCATGAAAGAAGGGATACAAGTCAGAGATGAACTTGCTCTTTTCTCCAATGTGATTAGCATGGCACTGCAATTTGCTAAAGTAATAAAAATTGTGGAAAACCAGACTCACACAGGATGAAAGAATTAGAAACTGTCAATTTTTGATCAGCAAGCATATGGGACTGGTACTGTGTAAGGACTGGAGAGTGAGGACTGAAGACTTAGCCTGAGACTTGTCCTCTCTCTCTGACCAAGGCAGGCATTTAGGCTCCAATAGATGTGTTCAAAGAATGTAGGCCTCCCAGAAGGCAAGCACTTAGCAGGGGCTACCTTGCCAAGGACAGGCCTCAGCATGGAGAGGGGTTATTGAGAGAAGGGGATTCTGGGAGCGGTGAAACAGATTGAAAGGGTTAAAATTTTTCAGAAACTCTTAGCAGGCTGAGCAGAAACCAAGAGTGCAGGTCAGCTTGGTCGTGAGCTCTGTGTTTCAGGAACTTGGCTGACCACAAGATAGATGGTTGATTACCTACAGGCTCTTAGAGAATAGCCTATACAAAATGTTCCCCATGACTGTTCCTTGGACCCTGTCACAAACTGAATAATGGGCTGGGACTTTCTACAGGTGCTCTCCAATAACCCTCCTTCACTCCCCCTGGGTTGTGGTTTCCCCCCTGGGTTGTGGTTTTTGCCTTTAAATTCCCTGTCTCCAAAGCCCAGGGGTCAGACCCACTACCCCTGCATGGGTCATTGGTCTTGACCTCAGCTATTACACCTATTACAGCTATTACAGCAATACACCTCTTGCTGATTGCATCAAGTTTGGTGTCTTGTGAGTTATTGGGTGGCCGCTAATTCCTGAGGCTTGGGTGATGTCCTCCCTTCGTGGGGGCCTTACAAGATGACTCAATTAAATCATGGAACAGTCTGCTAGAGAGAGCTTTCAGGCAGCTTTCTCTTGCAATTCTAAAAGCCTATCTGGATAGCTCATCTCTTGCAGATCAAAAGCCCAGTCTTTTACTTACAGGTCAATTCAGTCATTACCCCAGGTTCCCTTTCCCAGGAATCAGCATCCCAGGAATCAGTATCCCATGCAGGACACAGCAAGCACATTTTTTTAACATTGCAAAAGAATTCAGAGATCTACCTGCCTTTGTAAAGCACAGAAAATATGCTAGCTGGGTGGGACCCTACCCTGAAATTACTATTCCTACCACATCTGGTCCTGGACCTAGACTCCCTCAGTCCTACCTAGGCAGATCTTGAACTCAGGAATCTGCCTGCCGTTGTAAGCACAAACAAATAACTTAGCTGGTTGAGATCTTGCCCTACAATTTCTACTCCCTAAATCTCTTTATCTCCTTCCTCAATGTCTTTCTGACAAGCTGGCTCATGTTCCTTTAGATCTGTGGTGCTCCTTATACAATTCATATTACATCCTTATATTTTGCATAATTGATAAATTATATATTTTTGAACTCATGTCTTTAGAATTCTTTCCCACAGCCTTAAGGACTACCCTGAAGGTCTCAGTATTTACATTTTGCTGAGACTTTAGACACATCCTTGACTCCTGGATTCATGCTGTTTCTAATTATCATGGAGTGATTATCCTTAGCAGACAGAACATCCTCCAATAACCTTGGTAGGGAGACTATTTCCTGAAAAGAAACATGAAGTAAAATAGATATATTTTTATACAAACACGCCCTATGCCCACAGCAACCATCAACGTTTGTGGAGGCCCGCACCCTGCTGGCTCTGTCCCATGGAACATGTCATTCTGTCCTTATGTGGCCAAGCCAGACTAGACACTACCCCCAGAAAAAATATTTTCCCCATTATTATTGTACCCCCTCCCATGACTAATATTCTAGATGAGGCATGTGTGGTTACTGGCAGGGATGGTTGTCAGGCAGGAGAAAGACAGCTGTTTTTCTGCAACTGGTTGTGAATAGGGTGGGGTTTTGAAACTTCTTTCTTGTAATGAACTCGTTTTATTGGTAAATATTACCTTTTGAACCGCCTGGTGGTCAAGGGAAGTCTATTTCGAATGAACGCCGCCTATTATGTTTCCACCTCACCAAGAGCCATGTGGAGGAGCAGTACCCACAAGCTTCAGAGTACAGACATCAGGGAAGGCAGGCAGCCATGCTCAGAAGTTCCAGAGGCTGCTGCTACAGTGAGGATTCAAACAGAAGCCTGATGGGAAGACAGGGGAAATGGAAATGTAGCCCAAAATAGAAAAGTGTGCTTTAAGTGGATAATGGATAAGTAGACCACTCTGCCCGAGGTGCCCTCTCCAGAGTCACCTTTTAGTGATTTGATTTCACTGCTAAACTGTTTGCCTATAAGATAAAAGCTCAATTAAGGCAAAGAAGGAGTGGCACTGGGAGAGATTAATGTTCTAGGCTTTTAGATCTCATATGGGGTGGGGGTGGGGCAGGATAGATCTCACATGGGGGTGGGGTTGAGGCAGGAATCCATTTTTTTTACCTGCCAAAAGTGTGCTTCCTTTTCTCTGTCTAATTGCTGCAGTTAAAGTCCAGTCCTGAATTAGTATCCAACCCAGACCACTTTGCTTAAAGCAGATTAACCTGGAGGCCAGAAAGGGCAGCTTTGAAGAGTCACTGAAATGGAATCAGGGCATTTCCATGAAGAGGTGACATGCTTTGCCCTGGCAAGAAACAGAGGGTAATTTGTTTGCACCCTCCTTGGCTTCTTGGAAATCTTTATTTGGTCGTTACACCCACAGGTCACAATCTCTGGGGCTTTGGTACCTCTTCTCTGGGAAGCAGGATCCACTTAAAGGGTGGAAATTAGTATAAAAGAGAGATGAGGAGCCTCTCGATGAAGGGTGATAGCTGTTTAAATTGGCATAGTGTCTGTGTGGCCTTGACTGTTACCAAGTCCACCCTAATTGTCCTGGGGCATTTACTCCCATAGACAATCTGAAGGCAGAACTGTAAACAAAATTGTAGACACAACATGCCTGCAAGCACAGGATTCATCTGTCTCTTTATTATTCTGGCTGCCATGACCCTGACCCTGGGGGAACTCAGAAGGCTGCAGACCCCAAAGAGGAACTAACCACTCCTCTTACCCATTTGTCGTTCCAAAAGCAAACTGAACCTGGGAAGAAAACCCCACCCATGGGGTTTTTACAGCCAGCAAGGATGAAAGAGCCTGGTGAGCACACATTCCAGGAACCCTCCAGGTGCTGAGCAGACAGGTGATTTATTGCAGCAGAGAGGGAGCAGGTCACAAGAGAGCAACAGCTAAATGATTTCCTAATGATCTGAGTCTCAGGACTCTCCTCTGCCTTGACTACTCAGCAGAGGATGCACTCAGAGGGGGCGGGAATTTACATTGTTAACATTATTGATTTGTTACATTGTTAATTTAAGATAATAGGAGAGAGAACAGGAGGCTATGTGGGAGATGCACAAAGCTGGGAAATTATTTTTCAATAAAAGTGATATCATAGACTTACACTTGGGATTTTTCCATGTGTGTACCAGTCTGGCTGACATTGAGTCTCAAGGACCTGCCCTCCAGCACTAGGGTTACAGATACACAAGGCCTTGATTTTACATGGGTGTTGGGGACCCAGTCTCATGCTTGTATAGCTTATATTTTACCCACTGAACTGTCTCCCTACGCCCCTAAAACAACTCAGTATAAATGGAGAGTTTAAATCCTTGTGTGAAGGAGGGGAAGTGGGCACAAAGTCCCATGAATAACTTCTTGGCCAGGAGAGGAGAAATCTGTTTTCTTCAGTGGCATGACCCTGGCAGTGGCGTGACCCTGGCTTTACCATCCACATTCCAGGCAGGCCCCACATCCAGGAGTCAAAACAGATCAGACTCAGTGATACTTAGTGGTTTTTTAATAAACTTCTTTCTTTTTCTCTTTTAAAGAGAGGAAAAAGAACATGAAGGTAGGTGGACAAGGAGAAAGAGTCTCTTTGAGAATTCGGGAGATGAGAAAGAATAAGAAATAAATAAATCCCTTAAGATTGAGAGGAAAATACAGTCAAGTAGGTGAAGGAAATAAGGCAGTGAATAAAACTGTTCAATTCCTAAAAATGGAAATAGAAGCAATAAAGAAACACAAACGGAGGCAACCCTGGAGATGGAAAATCTAGGAAAGTGAACAGGAGCTACATGTGCAAGCATCACCAACAGAATACAAGACACAGAAGATAGAATCTCAGGTGCAGAAACTTATTACAATAGAATAATTGATACATCAGTCAAAGAAATGCCAGATCTAAAATGTTTCTAACACAAAACATCTAAGAAATCTGGGACACAATGAAAAGACCAAACCTAAGAATAATAGGAAGAGAAGAGGGAGAAGATTCCCAGTTCAAAGTGCCAGAAAACATCATCAACAAAATCATAGAAGAAAACTTTCCTAACCTAAAGAACGAGATGGCCATAAATGTATAAGAAGCTTACAGAACACCAAATAGATTGACCAGAAAAAAATCTTGATATAATAATCAAAATACTAAATGTACAGAACAAAGAAAGAATTTTAAAAGCTGCAAGGGAAAAGTCCAAATAACATACAAAGGCAGACCGATGAGATTTGCACCTGACTTCTCACCAAAGATTCTAAAAGCCAGAAGATCCTGGACAGATGTCTTGCAGACCCTAAGAGACCACAGATGTCAGCCCAGACTATTAAATGCAGTAAAACTTTCAATGTCCATAGGTGAAGAAACCAAGATATTCCATGAGAAACAAAATTAATATATCTTTCTACTAATTCTACAGAGGATACTAGAAGGAAAACTCCAACACAGGATCCACCCAAGAAAACACAAGAAATTAATCATCTCACAGCAAAACTAAAAGAAGAGAATCATACACACAGACACACACACACAAATACACACAGACATACACACACACACACACACACACACACACACACAAACACACTACCACCACCAGAATATCAGGAACTAACAATCATTGGTCATTAATATCTCTCAATATCAATGGACTCAATTCACCAATAAAAACACACAGGCTAACAGACTGGATAAGTAAACAGGACCCGTCATTCTGCTGCACACAAGAAGCACACCTCAGCAACACAGAGAGCCAGTACCTCAGAGTAGAGGTCTAGAACAAGGAGTTCCAAGCAAACCCTTTTTATTGTTTCTAAACATACAAAATCAGAAATGAAATTGGAGACATAAAAAAAGACTTTAAAAGATTGTTGGGTCTTATCTCAAAAGCTGGAACTCCACAAAATTGGAAAATCTAAATGAAATGGATGCTTTCCTAGACAGATACCACTTACCAAAGTTATACCAAGATCAGGTAAACTATCTAAAGAGACCTATAACCCTTAAGGAAATAGAAGCAGTTACTAAAAGTCTCCCAACCCCAAACAAAAACAAAACAAAACAAAAAAAACCTAAAAAAACAAACAAAAAAATCCAAACCAAAAACCAAACCAAACAAACAAAAACCAAAACCAACAAGAACAACAACAAGAACAACAACAAAAAAGGAAACACCCCAGGGCCAGATGGTTTTAGTGCAGCATTCTAACAGACTTTCAAAGAAGAGCTAATACCAACACTCCTCAAACTATTTTCCAAAACAGAAACAGAAGGAACACTGCTAAATTGATTCTCAGGCCACAGCCACCCTGATACCTAAACCACCCAAAGACTCAACAAATAAAGAGAATTTCTGACAAATTTTGCATATGAACATCTATGTAAAAATACCCAATAAAATTCTTGCAAACATAGCCCAAGAACACACCAAATCCATCATTCACCATGATTAAGCAGCCTTTGTCCCAGGAATGCAAATTCATCAACACAATCCACCATATTAAACAAACCAAAAGAAAATAATCACATGATCCTCTCACTAGATGCTAAAGGTGACTTTGAAAAAAATCCAACACTCTTCATGTTAAATGTCTTGGAGAGATTAGGGATACAAGGCACATACTGAAACATAATAAACGCAATATGCAGCAAGAAAATAGCCAACAACAAATTAAATAAAGAGAAACTTAAACAATTCTACTAAAATCAGGGACATGACAAAGCTGCTCATTCTCTCCATATCTATTCAATATAGTATTTGAAGTTCAGGCTAGAACAATAAGACAACAAAAGGAGATTAAGGGGATACAAATTGGAAAGGAAGAAGTCAAAGTATCACTATTCTCAGATACTATGATGGTATATGTAAGCAATACATTCTACCAGAGAACTCCTACAGCTGATAAACAACTTCAGAAAAGTGGCTGGAAATGGGCTAAGAAAGAAATTATGGGAAAAAAAAAAAAAAAAAAAAAAAAAAAAAACCCACCAATCACAATAGCAACGAAGTGTAACTCTGTACTGGCTGGTTTTGTGTGTTGATACAAGCTGGAGTTATCACAGAGAAAGAAGCCTTCTTTGAGGAAATGCCTCCATGAGATCCAGCTGTAAGACTTTTTCTCAACTAGTGATCAAGGGGGGAAGGGCCCATTGTTCGTGGTGCCTTCCCTGAGCTGGTAATCTTGGGTTCTATAAGAAACCTGTCCCCGGGCTGGTAGACTTGGGTTCTATAAAAAAGCAAGCTGAGCAAGCCAGGGGAAGCCAGCCAGTAAGTAACATCCCTCCATGGCCTCTGCATCAGCTCCGGCTTGAGTTCCTGTCCTGACTTCCTTTGGTGATGAACAACAATGTGGAAGTGTAAGCTGAATAAACCCTTTCCTCCCCAACTTGCTTCTTGGTCATGATGTTTGTTCAGAAATAGAAACCCTGACTAAGACAAACTCTAACCAATGAAGTGAAAGACCTGTATGACAAGTACTTCAAGTCCCTGAAGAAATAAAGAAGATATGAGAAGATGGCAATATCTCCCATGCTCATGAATTACCATAGTGAAAATGGCCATCTTACCAAAAGCAGTCCAGAGATTCAATGCAATCCTCATCGAAATTACAAAACATTCTTTTATAAACCTTGAAAGAACAATTCTCAACTTCATATGGAAAAATAAAAAATCTAGGATAGCTGAAACACTAGTAAAGGCTCTGCAGGAGTAATTATTATCTCTGAAGCTGTACTACAGAGCAACAGTGATTAAAAACTGGATGGTATTGGTATAGGAAAAGACAGGTTGATCAATGGAATCGAATCAAAGATGCAGAAAAAAACCCACACGCTTTTGGACACTTGACTTTTGACAAAGAAGCCAAAAGTATACAATGGAAAACAGAAAGCATCTTCAACAAATGGTCTACCTGGATGTCTGCATTTAGAAGAATGCAAATAGATCCGTGTTTATCACTCTGCACAAAACTTAAGTCCAAGTAGATCAACGACCTCAACATAAGAGATGAATGTATACTCTTTAGTGTTTAAGTGGAATGTTCTGTGGATGGTTTCTCTGTTTTTGGATAACCTGCCTGCTGGTGAGAGTGGGGTTTTTGAAGTCATCCACTAACCCTGTATGAAGATCAATTTGTGGTTTTTAGCTATAGTAGTGTTTCTTATTGAACTTTGGTGCCTTTGTATTTGGTGCATAAATGTTTAATGTTTAGAATTAAAATGGTCTTGGTGGATGTTTGCTTTGGTGAGTATGGAATGATGCTCTCTATCTCTTCTGATTAGTGCTGCTGCTCAAGGTACTATAACTGTTCATATGTTTGGTATTTTCTTAGAGCCCCGGATTTCCTGGATGTCTTGTGCCTGGGTTTTTTTTTTTTTTTTTTTTTTTTTTCTAGGCTTAATATTTTCTTTGACTAAGGTAGCCATGTCTTCTACCTTGTCTTCAAGATATTCTGAAATTCCCTTTCATGTCTTTTAATCTGTTGGCAAGGCTTACCTCTGAGGTTTTTGTTTGATATCCCAAGTGTTTTATTTCCAGTCTTATCTAGTTTGGGTTTTCTTTAGTGGTTTGATTTCTACTTTCATGTCTTGAATTTTTTCTACTTTATTTCTTTCAACTGTTAGCTTGTCTTTTCACAGTCTTTGTTAAGGCTTTTATTCATATCCTTGTTAAGGTTCGTGAATATATTCATAATTGCTATTTTGAAGTCCGTGTCTTGTGCTTCTGTGGTTACATATCTTGCAGTAGGATCCTTGAATCCTACTGTCGTAGAATTTCTAGCTTCTGGAGGAGGCTTTTTGCCTTGGATGTTCATGTTCATGTTTTTGAGCTGGGATCTGGAATTGTGATGTTTGATGTGTTCTTGGTATGGATATCTCGTCTTGTGATTGGTGAGTGTTCTGTTCTCTGGTTCCTGTTGCCTACTCTGGATCATAGGCTACTGTGTTGGCTGTAGGTCAAGGTATAGAGTGCTTCTGTGGGTTGGCAGGTGACACAAACTGTAACCACAGGCTTTTCCACCCATGCCCCAGTTCCCGAGTAATGACTTGGACACATTATTTATTAACAAATGCCTAGGCCTTAAACTAGGCTTGTCCCCCAAGTAGCTCTTATCTTATTCAACCTGTTTACATTATTCTATAACATAACAGGTCTGCCAAATGGCTGGTTACCTCTCCTCAGTTATATAGTCTGACTTCCTCAGGGTCTGGGTGATGAATCTTTCCGAGCCTGACTATCTCCCAGAGTTCCTTTCTCTCTTCTCGATGTCCCACCTTCTAATCCTGCCTCAGCTTATTGGCCATAAGATTTTATTGGCAGGAGATGCTTCCACACAATCCATAAGAAATTATCCCTTCAATAAAGAAATGGAGATGGGATGGGAGGAAAGGCAGAGAAGGACAATGGGAAAAATAGTTTAAGCAAAATTGTTTATTGTTGGGAAAACCCTGCTATTTAAGGTCAAAGTCTACCATGTGGAGATAAGTCCTCTGAGCTCAGTGCAAAACAGAGGACTACGTTTTTCCAGCAGGGCTTCCCTGTATGGGGAGCCTGACCTTCCATGCCTAAGGAAGGTCATGTAGTCCTTGGCAAATCTACAATTTCAACTTCCTCTTTCCAGAAAAGAACCCACCCAGCAACTATGTGGGATTCCTGGATTGCCTCTCCATTCAAATGAGGCAATCACGTTACTTTAAACTCTAGCCAGTGATTTTACATTCACTGAAAAATCCTTCCCACACTCCAAGGTTCATATGTAGTTCTTGGCTACCCTGAATAAGGGTATGCACACTAGATGTTTCACTGAAAATCAGCTAAGAGAGCTGTTTCACTGAGTATCATCTAAAAGAGTTGTAACACTACCCCCTCCCCCCAGCACTCACTCCCCGCTGGACCGGGATCTTACAGAGGACACAGAAGCCCAGCTGGCCCCAACATACGTACTACACTTTATATTTAATCTCCTTTTCTTCTTATACTCCTTTCTAAAGTAATCCTGAATCTAGTTTGGTTATCACATCCTTGGTTTGTGCTTATATCAAGGAATAGAAATTCAGTTCAACTCACAAGTGACTATTGAAAATACAGGTGCTCGGGAAGTAGAAGGAGAATCATATAACAAGAACACTGGCCCCTGCAATTAAAGCACCAATTTGGTAATGAGTTGTTGTGTGTTCGTCTGGGAGGAGTAATTAACCACATTTTACCTGCTCTGTGTGGATATAGCTATAAAAATAGCTCCTACAGTGATCACCTTCCTGACACAGAGTCAATTATTATGGTCCACATTAGTGATGATTTATAAAGTTGGGGTGTACATGAGACTAACAGCTACTGCATCTTTGTTCACCAGGGAAACACAGCTTGAGGTTCCCATGAACCTCTGCTCTCACAACAAATTTGTCAGCTGACCAGAACATAACGTCTTCTCCTGGTGTTGCTGTGGAGGGGCAGTCTATTTAGTGCTTGCTGTTACTTTGATGATACTGAATTTCTAGCCATTGTACCACAACTCATGCTACAGCCTGAGACTGTGCTACTGGTGCTCACATAACAGACTTGTCATCTAAAAGAGATGAAGCTGGAACCCCTAGGAAAGAGCTGTGAAGATTTAACTTAATGAAAATAAAATAAATGTACAAGAAGAAACTCCACATAGTTGTGTGACATTGTTTAGGAGAGAACGCATTCAGACAAGGGAATTCAAAAAACATGAAGTTGAAAAGTCATTATACATACATATATATATATATGTATATATATATATATACACACATATATACACACACATATATGTATGTACATATATATACATATATGTGTATATATACATACACATACAAATATATAACATATATATATGTGTGTGTTCTGGTTATGGTAAAATAAGTCTTTTAGAATATTATGAATCCACCTGAAGGTATATCTTAAATCAATATTGCAGTTATTGAAACTCACTGCACCTTTACACTTGGAATAGTCTGAGGATTTGGATTCTTTGCGTGACCCTCTTCTGCTGTCTTTCTTACTCCACTGACTGGTTTTCTCAGCCAGATTCACATCTTCGTTTCTCATGCTCAGAGAGCCCACGAACTCATTCTCAGCAGCCCCTGTGTCTCCAAGTGCTCCAAGCCTGTGGCACCAAATGTTTTTTCATGCTTCGATGATTCCAACTAAATACTTCCACCTTTGCTGTTCCCTGAGAGACAGATTCACCCTTCCAATCACCATTTGTCACCTTCCTACAGGCACCAAGCCTCTGAGCTTGAGAAGACTTTTGATGCTGATCTTTCCTACCCCACAGTAATTTGGTCACTAGCACATGCTTTTGTCTAAATCTCAAACCCAAGACATACCCTGACTGCTGTAAAAATCCTGCCTTCTACATCCAATCCAGGACAGTTGCTTTTTCCCTGTTCCAAGTTCTAGTTTCTGCTTAGCCAATTGGCATCCTTCTCAACCCTGTACCAACATGTATCTACCAGGTCTTTCCTTTCTATTTTCTTTTTGTGGTACTGGAGCTCAAACCCATGCCCTTGTGTGTGGTGAGGATGCAGTTTACCACTGACCTACATCCAGGGTCTGGCTGCCAGGATCCTGCTGGTTGGGTATCATAATGAACCACATGCTTCTCACCAAACTCTTCAAGTCACGTCTCACCTGCTGCTTGGTGTCCTCCACGTGCTATCCACACAATTGACATAAATACAAAACGATCATGTTACTCATCATTTTATCTGTCTTATATACAATAAAATCTGATCATTTCGAGCCCTTGTCCTGGCCTTATCCTTTCCCTGTCATGTCACCCTGCCCATCATTCCCGCTTTCAACACTGGATCAGTGTGTTGCTTTTTACTGTTGTCATAGTCACTATTATTATTCTTAAAACTAGCATGGAAACCAATGGCTTTCATCCTGACAGGCTTGTACATACTTTTGTTTTTGGCAGTTCTCTCCCACAGACTCATCCTGCCCACCTGCTGGTCCTCTTTCCTTCCTCCCAGTGTTCTTGCTCCCACTGAGCTTCCTGCTGTTCTTCAAACACACTGATTCAGTTCTCAGTGTCTGCTCCTCCTTTGTATTCATACTGTAAACTATGCCATGACTTTTACCTTCACATCATTTGGAAATGTTGTCAATGTTTTTCTCCTATAAGGCTGTGTGAGCAGGTCAGTTGAGATCCTCCACCCCTGCCATTTTCTGTATTTCTGTGTCTTGATATTTCCCAATGTTTTTGATGTGCTGATGGTTCTGTGCATTAGTGTCCTGACTCTTGCCTCTGGCACGTGCACCGAAGTGTGTATTGTTCATTCATGAAGCCAGTTGTGGCTGCAAGAGAACAGAGAAGATGCTTCTGTGTCAAACACATCCAGTGTTCATAGCCACCCCTTGAGGCAAGGAACTGACAAATGTGGCCCAGAGCATTTATGAGAGAGGATGTAATGGGTCCTGTGAATAGAAAGGTCAGTATCATTAGTAGTTACATAAATGTGTGTTTAAATACTGAGATAACATTTCCACTCCTGGTTGGTACCAATTAAAAGTTATTGGTATTAGTCACTGCTGAAGGGGTTGTGAAAAGGGTCATTATTTTACACCATTGGAGAAAGTTTAAATTGCCACTCAAGTAATTTGGTAATAAATATTAATGAGAAAAATGTAGACTTCTGGCAATAGACTTAGATGGCTTCTGTAATATAGATTTAAAATCACATAGGATAACTTCTGTGCAGATTTTGTGTATGAAGAAAACTCGGGATGAGTCTCATATTCGAATAAAATCAGAATTAGGATAACAGCAACGAAAATCTGAAAACCTCCATAAAATTCGTTTCTATAGAACTATGAGTTATTAAATAAAAGAAGTAGAAAGCAAACAAATAGTAACTAGTACTTACACTTACTTTAAATAGTAACTAGAACTTATACTTACTATAAACATAATTAGAACTATCACTTACTATAAACAGTAACTAGAACTATCACTATAAACAGTAACTAGAACTGATACTATAAATAGTAAGCAGAAATTACACTTACTATAAATAGTAACTAGAACTTACACTCAATATATATAGGAAGTAGAACTTACACTTACCATAAAGAGTAACTAGAAATGATACTTACTATATATAATAAGTGGAACTTATGTTTACTATAAATAGTAACTAGAACTGACAGTTACTATAAATAGTAAATAAAACCTATGCTTACTATAAGTAGTAACTAGAAAGTACACTTACTATAAATAGTAACTAGAACTGATCATTACTATAAATAAATACTTACACTTACTATAAACAGTAAATAGAACTGACACCATAAACAGTAAGTAGAACTCACACTTACTATAAAGAGTAACTAGAACTCATACTTACTATAAAGAGTAAGTAGAAGATCTCACACTTACCATAAATAGTAACTAGAACTTACATTTACTATAAAGAATACTAAATAAATAACTACAACTGATACTATAAATAGAACTATGACTTACTATAAACAATAAATAGAACTTACACTTACTACAAACAGTAAATAGAACTGACACCATAAACAGTAAGTAAAAGTCACATTTACTATAAATAGTAACTAGAACTATTACTAACTATAAATAGTATCTAGAACTGACACTATATATAGTAACTAGAACACTTACTATAAACAGTAAGTAGAACTCACACTTACTATAAACAGTAACTAGAACTCACACTTACTATAAATAGTAACTAGAACTCACACTTACTATAAATAGTAACTAGAACTCACACTTACTATAAATAGTAACTAGAACTCACACTTACTATAAATAGTAACTAGAACTCACACTTACTATAAATAGTAACTAGAATTGATACTTTGTAAATAGTAACTAGAACTTACACTTCTCCAATTGTAAACTGGATGATTTTACCAGCAAGTGCTCTAAAAGCAAAAAACAGACAAAGAAATAGAAAACTATAAACACACTTTACGCTTTTCAGAGAAATGGAGATATACGCATGTGCATGCAAAAACATTTACATGCACAGACGTCATGAAAAAGACTGTTTGCTTCTTACTGGGAAAATGAAGTGTGGAACCAGAGAACCAGAAAAATGGGGAAGTATTTGGAAGAAAAAGCAGACAGGATGAGAGCAGAGAGACCAGAGAAGAAAAACCGTTCACACCAGAAAGGACATGTGCAGACCCAAACCACACTTTCCCCTGGGAAACTTGGAAAAGATCCCACCTTTCGTTGTGTAGTAACTAACGGACTTAGAGTTCCAGAAGGAACTATTTTAATCTTATGCTGTGAATAATACATTAGTAAACATTAAGGTATTTTAAAGTGACAGAGATATAAGGACAATTGACAGATAGGTTGTTATGCTGAGAGACAGAAAAGACCTTGGTTTTAAATCATGTAAACAGTATGTGCAAAGCAAACCGCTGGTGCTGAGATGGCTGCCCGTGTCAGGCGAGAGGCAGCCAAGGGAAAAGAACCCACTTTAATTATTTAAAACCAGGGTAGTGCGGGGTTTAGAGTAGAAATTGGCTCCATGTGTGATGTAAGATTTGTACTGACAGATGGATATCGCTGCGCCAAGAGATTAGGAGTAGCGGGAAGCCACCAGCACTCTGTAGCCAGGGCGGTAAGAATGCAAAGCCGTTTCAAGGAATTCTACCATAAATTAACTGGACAGGAACTCGGGGTCAGGGTTCTGTTTTGCTTTTCTAGGGGATCTCATTGCTTGCTCTGGAGGAAGATTTTTGAGCTCCCGAGGATAGAGATTTGAGGTTCAAGAGAAGAAGGCTGCTTAATAAAGAACACATGGCGATCGGTCAGCCTCTTTATTTCCTAAAAAAAAGTCCCTAAATATATTACAGAAGCATAATTGTCTGAAATGCATTCGCAGATTGAAGTTGGAACATGTTTGGTCTCAAAACCCATGATATAGAACGCTGGACACAGATGTGCTCTGCTTAAGTAGTCGCATTTCCACGGTGAGGATGCTGCGGGCATCAGGCAGCAATCTCAAATGACATAAACAGGGAGGGCGTCGGCTGACCTCCAACTCCTCTTGGTAATGTTGAATTCCTGAAGGTATTAGAACTGTGTTTGGATGGAGGAAAGAGTGATGGAGAACTGCTATGTCCAAACATCTCCCAGACAAACGTGCCCCCGTAGTTTGTGGGACCCAAATGAAACCAAGATGCTCTTGGTTTAAAAATATGAGAATTTCAAGACAGTAACATTTGAACACTAACCCAAGTGGGAGGTCTTTCTCAGTGTGAGACCCAGAACTGCCACACAAGTTGTATTATAACAGGCCTGATCCCACCTCCAAATGTAAAACCAACAGTGAGTCTCGCCCACAAGACTTGGTACAGCCTTGTGCAGCAATCACTAGGGGACAAAGAGCAGAGGTGAGGACAAATACAGAATGAAGATGAAGACTTTGCTCTGGTGCTGTGAGCCTTGTGTATATCAAATGCTAAGTGGTATTGGAAATTATGGCTGCGGGATATTAATGCAAATAGGAAGAATGGTCTTGCTAATGCGTTTATCTGTCTCTGCAGGTAATTGGCTGGCACTGTCTAAAATCGCATTGTGCATTTAATCAGAGATAATGACTCCCTACTTGCAATGTTTTATTCAGCAGCTTTTCTTAATTTTAGAGGGGCCTTTGGTTGGGAAACATCTTACTGAAGGGAGAAACATGTACGTGAAGGTTAAGTGATCTCACAGATTCCACTTCTGTTTATTATTTTCTCATTGAATTCAGACAAATTATATTTAATACTTTATATTGAAAAGTGCAGGATTCTGTTTCCATGAAAACCAGTGTTGTTGATTATGTCACAGGTAATAGCATTTCAGAATATGACTTTTATCTCTGCCTCTCGTATATGTATGGGATTCTTTATAAGTGGGTGTGTAATTCAGAAGCTAAATTTATTTTATGTTTTAAAAGTAGGGAAACTACCACCACACCAAAGGGTACTAGTTAGTTCTCAGTATTTATTATTAAACTTCCAGAGTTGCTGTTTCTGTACAGACATTGTTTGAAGGTACAGGGAGAGAGATTCCAGCTCATATTAGAGTGCGTCATAGGTATAGAAATGTGACAACTTATTAAAATAAAGAGATGTCAATCATTTTAAAACCAGATAAATAGATGTGGTAAGTAAAATGTTCCCAGCAGTCTAGCTAGCAATATCTTATTTAGCCTGTGTGTGTGTGTGTGTGTGTGTGTGTGTGTGTGTGTGTGTGAGAGAGAGAGAGAGAGAGAGAGAGAGAGAGAGAGAGAGAGAGAGAGAGAGAGAGAACAGCTTTGCCCTTTTGGCATGATGGAATTGTTTGCTCACTGAGCTCAACCCTCTGCTGGGCTACAGAAAGTGAAGAGCCCTGGCTGCCAAAGACGGCTCAGTGATGGCAAGAACTAGCTAGGTTGGACTAGATGGCTCAAGTTGTGGTAGTGGTGTCCTAGTTTTTCAGTGTGCTGAGGAGGTAGCTGCTGGAATGAGCTCACCTAAAGTCTATACAATCACAAGGGTACTGTGTAGCCATTTTTAGAAACAACAGTAGGAATAGCTGACCCTTAGTCTCTTTATAGTATCTTTGTGTGTCTGTAGTTCTAATCAACATTAGAGTTAAAGTGATACTTCGTAGGGAAAAAAAATCAAGTCCCTCTCAGTTTAATTGCATATATGTGAATTTTTTCAAATTTATTTGTTTTTCAAACTCCATAGCATAAATTATATTTATGATAGGCAGCTAATATTTTTGTTATGTATACACATTGCAGTTGAATCTAGCTCACACTATGCAACACATTATCTTTCCTGGTTACTATGTCTGAGTATGTAGTTTATCATTTCCCAAATCACCTTTATTTACATTCTGATTTGTCTTTATTTATTTTAATTGGAAAATTGTCATATTTTGTTATGCAACACGATTTTTGATGTCTTTGTTTTGATATATTTATTCTGTATGTAATGGAATGATTGACTGAAGCTAATTAATATTTCATCCTACATGCCCTTGTCATCTTTATGATGAGAACATGGTATGTCTGCTTTCTTAGCAATTTGCAAACATAGTACCTGATTAATTATATTCAGTAACCCAGACAACACACCTCTGAGTCCCTTCAGCTGGCATTTCCCCCTTTTCCTTTCAAACCTGAAAGCCACCATTTATTACTCATCCTTCAAGAACATCTACACTTTACACAGCAGTGAATTCAGAGGCCTCGTGGGTGTGCAGTCAGCCCTTAGTGTGTGTGGAGGTGGCTCCGTGGGACCTGCTCGAGAGGAAGGCTCTAACAGTTAGGAGAGGCTTGAGTTGGTCATCTTTGTCACCAACATCAGTGCTAATGTATGTCCTTATGTTCCACTGCAAGTCAGAAATAGATGTCAGGAAAAAACCTCAGTGAATAGCATCCTGTTTAGTTCGATAAGTTTTAGTTCACATGTGAAGCATACTCAGTTTACTTCATGACTTTTATTAAAATTGATTTTGCGGTTTAGATAGGACATGTCGCCAAATAAAAACAATCCATGTCTGGCATGAGACCCCGAGCTTCTTTTGAATGTGGTGACATCATAACATCCCCAAGGACAATGGCTGTCATGGGAGTTCACCAATGGTCATGCATCTCCTTCTTATTGAGGGCAACAGAAACCAGCAGTGTCTTTTTTACTGACGATGGATCCTACAGTATACCAGTAGGTGATGCCAGGGAGGAAGGGATGGGCCCTTCTAGGTCTGGATGTAGGCTAGTGTGTTTGTTATTTTTCTCAGTGTTGTGATGGAGCACCTGACAAAAGACAATTTAAAGGAGGATGCATTTATTTTGCTTACAGCTCAGCATTCCATTCTGTCAGAGTGTGGGAAGTCATGGGAGTGCAAGGGAAAGTGGGGGCCGTGGTAGGGGCAGGTCCAGCAGATTAGATCAAATCCCCAGTCAAGAAACAGAGATAGAGCAGAAAATGGGACCAAGCTATAAAGCCCCCAGTGACCCACTTCCTCAAGTGAGGCTCTTCTTAAAGATGCCACAACCTTCCTGTCTTAGGGTTTTCTTGCTGTGAAAGAGACACCATGACCACTGCAACTCTTACAAAGGAAAACATTTAGTTGGGGTTGGCTTACAGTTTCAGAGGTTCAGTCCATTATGGATCATTACAGCAGGAAGCATGGCAGCAGGCAGGCAGACACGGTGCTGCAGGAGGAGCTGAGAGCTCTACATCTTGATTTGTGGGCAGCATAAGAGACTGTACCACACTGGGTGTAGCTTGAGTATAGGAGATTTCAAAGCCCACATCCACAGTGATATCCTTCCTTCAACAAGGCCACACCATCTAATAGTGCCACTCCCTGTGGATCAGGCATTCACACACACTAGTATTCATAATCATTAGTGTGTGTGTGTTTGTGTGTGTATGTGCGCCACATTTCACAAATGTGAATACCTTCATTGCACAGGTCCCATGCTAATATTATCTGTATTTTCTTATTGTGAACACTCATCTGGATTTTATGTAAGGACTTCTGTTCCTGGCATAATAAAGCTGGGAGTGAACTGACCATCTTATTATAAACAAAATGGCTGGGCAGATGAAAGAAAACAAGGTAACTGTAGTTCCTGCACCGAGGAAGCAATGGCGGAGGAGCAGCTTCCTTTCTGGAGGCTTGGATATCAGGACAGGGAGAGCGACCCAAAGGGGGCACTGCCCTCCCTAGAAGTGAGGCAGCAGCGACTGTGGGGTAGGTGAAGCACGCAGAACTTGTCATATAGAAGAAACCAGAGGAGAGAGTTGTGTAGAATGAATAACAGCACAACAATGCGCTGGGAACCTATGGAGGCACTGAGTACCACAGCGATGCACCAGGAGCCCACTGAGGCACTGAGTACCACAGCGATGCACCAGGAGCCCACTGAGGCACTGAGTACCACAGCGATGCACCAGGAGCCCACTGAGGCACTGAGTACCACAGCGATGCACCAGGAGCCCACTGAGGCACTGAGTACCACAGCGATGCACCAGGAGCCCACTGAGGCACTGAGTACCACAGCGATGCACCAGAAGCCCACTGAGGCACTGAGTACCACAGCGATGTACCGGGAGCCCACTGAGGCCCTGAGTACCACAGCGATGCACCAGGAGCCCACTGAGGCCCTGAGTACCACAGCGATGCACCAGGAGCCCACTGAGGCCCTGAGTACCACAGCGATGCACCAGGAGCCCACTGAGGCACTGAGTACCACAGCGATGCACCAGCACTGAGTACCACAGCGATGCACCAGGAGCCCACTGAGGCACTGAGTACCACAGCGATGCACCAGGAGCCCACTGAGGCACTGAGTACCACAGCGATGCACCAGGAGCCCACTGAGGCCCTGAGTACCACAGTGATGCACCAGGAGCCCACTGAGGCACTGAGTACCAAATCAACATGGGGAGTAGGGGGTGTATGGAGGGAGGGGAGGCTACTGAGGCAGAATGTTGGGTTGCGTGTGCAGGAAACAACAGGAGTTGGCAAAGAGAGTATGGAGATTTACAAACCTCAGAGCTTACAGATACTGAGACATGACAAATGAAAATATGCCAGAGCAGGAGGCCCTTGCTTCTCATTCAGGGTTGCAATAAAGATGCTCAAAGTATCCTTATCCTTGGGCCTAAGCTAGTCCTAGTGTAAAGGGTGCCACAGCCTGTGCTACTTGATCCTGGAGGCCTGACTAGCTGTGGCAAGGGAATGAAGACAGGACAGACACATATACAGAAAACCCGGGGTTGGGTCGGCTGTATCCTCTACTAGGGTATATTTACTATGCGGCAACCTAGACCTTCTGGACACACCCCAGGGGGAGGCGCTAGGTAGTCTGTATAGGAGCAGCCTCTGGTTGCTGCTATCTGGCTGGAAAGAAGTTGTGGTTTCCAGGCTTGTCTCTCACTTGGCAATCATTCGTAAACACTGCACACATTGTTAACATGCATTTGGACCAGAGAGTGTCATGCTATCCTTCTGAGTCTGCTGAGGAAGCCTTGTACCTCCCTTGCCTATGCCAGTGATACACATTCCCTCAGGACTTCATCTGCTTTATATACAGTCAGTCAAAGCCTCCACACTTCCCCATATAAGTGTGTTTTAAAAACACCTAAATGAGATTTTAAAATGAATCTCAAAACCATCTGTTGGCCACGAATTACCAGAAGAACATGTATTTGTTATTTTGTTGTTGCTGCTGTGACAGAATACAGCTTAAGGAAGAAAGGGTTTGTTGTAGCTGATGATTTAGGGTGCAGTCCATCATGGAGGGAAGACACGGCAGCAGGAATGGAGCCCGCAGTGACGGCAGGGGTGTGTGGCAGCAGCTCAGCTATGTCCCAGTTCATGCTCTGTGTGATTCACTGAATTCAGACTTTTAAAGCTGAGCCTCAAGGTTAAACCATTGCATGATCCCTCTCTGGAGGGAATCTCGCTATAAAATGTAGACGTACATTTGAGCTGTGTGACATAACTGCGCTTATTCTGCACAGACAACAGGTGGTAGCAGTGTGTAATGGGTCATATTTTGAATGGTGCCAGTCTGAAAGGACTGGTCTATATACAAAGGAACATCTTAAACAGTTAAGATACATTATACTGGGGCTGGGAAAATCGATTAATCAATAGGTGAGTGACTAAACAAATTGCAGAATATTAGATTGATAGAATATAAAACAGTCAATGGAAGAAATGCCGAGCATGCTCACACAGAGCTCTCAGAGTACTCAGAGTTTTGAATACTAAAAGAAAAAATACAAGATAGCAGACAGATTACATTCTTTATGAAGATGATGTTTCTGTTTATATGTATAGATACATTTTTTTTTTGTTATCCTAGAAAATATACAGGAGAGTCCTGGCAAAAGCTATGTTTGGAGAGGGGAAGACACAATGTAGACTAGAGGAAGCAAACAGAAGGGTTTCTAGTTTTACACAGAGTGACTTGCTGCATTTCCTTTTCAAAAATATTAGGATTAAGTATATCAAAAATAGTAATAGCTTTCGATCAACACTGAGTGATAGGTATGGTCACACTTCATTTGTGCTTGTCTTTATTTTTACATTTCTCAAGAAAATAAACACAGTAAGGTGACTGTGCTTTTAGTCAGTTATGGCTATATGTTGCCCAGATATCTGCCCAGGTAATACAGAGAAACAGGAAGTGTGAAACTCTGCTATCTGCTAGAGAAACCCCAATGTTTAGGGATGTCATAGAAGCACTGGTGTCAAGACAGCCAGGCAGGGAGACAGTGGCTGCATGCTTATGGCTTTCTCAAACGATGGAGTCTCTCGGGACTGTTTTATATATAACATTTCCTGTAGTTTTCTCCTCTTCAACATGAGAACAAGGCACTTTAAACTACTTGTTAAATGGATGGTTTCTCCAAAGGAATAATTATGAATGTCCCAGGCTGCTCTATAGAACGAGTGTGTCAGGCAAAGGAGAAACAAAAACTTGCAGAGTCTTGTCATGGCAAGCCCGTCCTTGCTAGGAAGGAACTCTCACACCTACTTATCCTTTGTGCAGACTGAACTCATTTCAAAGCTCTCAGATGGTTGGGAGTGTGTTTCATTGTTAAACTCTGGCTCTGGACCTGCTAAGCACAAACTATGGAGGGATTTCCAAACATAGTCCCTGCCTGTGACATGCTCCAATCACTAAATCATTGATCATGGAGTCTCATCTTTCTCATTTAAAAATCATTGCTGTACTAATGCTTCAATTACAGTTGTTTATCTAGCAGATATAAATTAACATATTATTTCTTAATATGGATCTAGATAAGCCCATAGATATGAGATTTTCGCTTTATTTGTTAATTTAACTTACCCAACATCTATATTGTTCTTCCTAAATTCTGGGTACTTTGTAAGGCACTGAAAATGTAAATGAGGAGCCTATAGTCTCTGTATTCAAGACGCTGGCCTAACATCAAGGAAGACAAATATGTAAACATTTTTGTTTAAATGAAATGGTAAAGTGTAACATATTATGAACAATTTTAAGCTTCACAAGACAGGGCACATTCTCTCTCTTCTTTCCTCTTTCTCTTCTCTCTCTCTCTCTCTCTCTCTCTCTCTCTGTATATTTATTGAGATAGGGCACCAAATATCTTAGGCTAGTCTCAAATTCATTGTAAAGCAGAGGCTAGCTTTAAACTCATGGTCAACATCCCAGTCCTGGGTTACATGACTACATCACCATATCTGAACTTATATTTTCTTTTTACAAAACCATCTCAGAATTTAGCCCAATATAAAGTACAGCAAATTTGAATGCATAATTAGCTTATATTATTTCCTTTGGCTCACTAAAACAAAATATACCGATCAGGTGGCTTATAGACAGTAACAATTTGTTTGGTTAATTTCCACAGTGGTACCAGTAGCTTTGCTGAGGCCTCTGTCCTCTTAAAATGTTACCTTCCCATCATGTTTATGGTCAGTTAGATAAACATGTTTCCTCAGGCTTCTGCAAGGGCATCCTGCTAACACAGTCCTTTCAGAGGCTCACTGGGGAATCTACTGCTCTGGCTGTCGTGTTTCAGCACAAAGATCACAAGAAGTACTGAGAGGCAGGAGTGACTGGGAAAGTATAAGTCATTTTTCTAGAATCAGAAGTTATCATGGACGGTTGGCTAGCCCAGGACCTTAGTTAACTGCATGCTTCAAGTTAGAAAGGCATACACAAACATTATGAATTTAAATCTTTTAAAATGTCTTTCTGTCAATTCTGACAGACTTCCTTGAAGCTTCTTTCTTACATAGCATTTATAAAGTTTGTTCTGTTCGGGGCTTTAGTGTGTGAACAGAGCAGACTCTTAAGATTCATGACTGTTGTCTGTCCCTCTGCCTTTTTTTCCCTGTTGGCTAGTCTTCCAGTTCTGCCATTTTGTCCCCCCCCCTCCAGATTTTCATCCTATTTTGGCAAATTTGCATAATTTTGAAGATCTAATCTTCTTCAAGTCTCAAAAGAAGATTTAAATTAGTTTTTAAAGAAATATATTTTCCTCTATATACTTTTTTTTTTTTTTTTTGTAGAAGAGTCAATCGGGCTCTAGTGTTCTGGCAGCAGAAGCCACTCACACAATGCTCTGATGGGAAAGAAGCCACATCCTGAAAACAACCAGCAGAAGTCCTTGCTGGTTAGCTAAGCTTCTGACCAAGCGCAGGGGATGGTGGGTTGGTAGATCTATTGCAATGGCAGAACAGCAAGAGACACCACCTAATACAGAAGAGTTGATGCAAAGCCACTTTGAAAAGATGGTGATATGTCCCGGCCCGAGCTGCCCCACATTGGGTGCCAAAATGTTGAGGTCCACTCTGCCCCACGTTGGGGGTCAAAATGTCCAGGACTGCTCTGCTGCTCTGGTCCACAGGTCAGGGTCTAGCAAGAGAGAAAGAGAGTGGGGGTAGAAGGGGAAGAGATGAGAAGAATAGAGACAAGCCAGAGGGTCTGTAGTCAAGTCTTGTTTACTGTCTCTCATAGACTATATTCACCACCTCCTATTGACCCTATTACAAGGAAATCCTGGGTATTTATAAGCACAAGCAGGAGAACACAGGTGAAGACATTTTACCACCTGCACCATGCAGCTGGGGTCACTAAACAGCAAAACAAGATATGTGGGATAAACAAGATGTTTGTCAGAGTGTGCTCAGCTGTTGTAGGCTATTGAAAAACAAGTCTCTAACAGGGTATATGGTTCCAGATGGCTGCAAAGTTGATCTAGCCGCTTTCTGCTAAAGTCGGCTCCCAACAGTGATATACTAGGTAGACAAGGGAGGGAGAACACTTACCAGACAAAGAATAACCTATGAGAAATTGTGAAGGTCTAGCTTTTAATTATTTGTGTGTGTGTGTGTGTGTGTTTTACCTGCATGTACGGCTGTGTACCATGTGCAGGCCTAGTGTTCATGTAGCAAAGGAGTCAGATCCCCTGGAACTGAAGTTACATATTTTTCTGAACAGCAACGTGGGTGCAGGGAACTGAACCCAGGTCCTCTGCAAGAGCAGTAAGTGCATTTAACTGTTTGGCCACACACATCCCCAGTCCCTTGATGAAGTAATTGTTTTCAAAAGAGGTATAGGTGGGATCACCAACCCATTTGTTAAGTTCATTGTGTTAGTCGGTGTTGTTACTACTCAAGGCACATAAATTGTAAAGAAAAAAATTATATATATATATTTTTAGTTCACCGTTTGGGTGGCTCAAAGTCCAGTGTTGGAAATCCCACTTCTGGTACAGGTAGCAGATAGCAGGACATCCGTGGAGAATTGTGTAGTTACTGAACAGTCACATCTTAGGAAAAGGCAAGAGTCTTCAAGATCCCACAGTCTTACAAGGCATACATTGCTGATGACCTAAGGCTTTTCCTATTGGCCCCTCTTTGTAATGGTTCCACCTCCCATTAGTACAACCCCCATTGGCCCCTCTTTGTAATGGTTCTGCCTCCATTAGTTTAACTCTGGGGACCAAATCTTTTAACATGCAAACCTCTCAGGGTCCAATCAACATCCCAGGCACAGCAGTAATTAACAGAGATAATCAATGTGGCTGTTCTTTTCATGAGCCTGTTATTGAACACACCGTCTCGACAAAGTTAACATTTGATCTTACATGGACATAAAAGGGGGAAGGGAAGAATTCAAAAATCGAGGAAGAGAAGGAAGGACTGCCCATAGGTCAACTCTGGGTAGAACTTGTCTGCAACAATAATTCTGCTGATATAAAGACATGGGCATGCTAGGTTTATCCAGGCCTCTTCCATCTCATTAAAATTGAAAACCACCAATTTTAGAATTGCTTGGCTTATTCATGCATATATTCAACACACATAGCTCCAATCCTTCTTGTGAAATATACTTTATTTAAATATATGAGCACTGGATTTATCATAGTCACAATTTCAATATTAAATTCTTAAACATACAAATGACTACTATATTATAATGATATTAATTTTTAAGAACCCTTCCCAGAGAAAGTGGCACTTAGCGAGAGTTCTCATATGATTTATAGAGTTATTTCCATCAAATTATTACATTATAGAAGTAGGAGATGTCACGAAGTGTTTTTTTTTTCTCTTTTATTGAGAAACCACACACAATTTTATAGTGGTGAGGAGGACATTCCTACACAGACTGCTAAGTTCTTTAGGGTTTTTTTTTTTTCCAGTAAATTCTTACTGCTGCTCACATTTCTCTGGCAGAAAACTTTCTAATAGTTGAAAGCCTTTAATGGCGGGAGCTAGCAGGCCTGCTTCACACTCATGAGAAGTGTTTTCTGGAAAAAACCGAAAACAAACAGAAAAGCAGGTTCTGGAAAGAGTCTCAGTAACTGGCACCTCTTCCCGGAGGATTCCTTTCTTTCTCGTAACTCAAAGAACTCTGCTGGGCCCCGTCACTCAGGGGGAGGGGGTGTCCTGGCTTCAGCTGTATCCACATCTGACAGGCTCTGATCTTTATAATCTTTTAGCTCGTCTTAGGAGTTTGCCTCATGTTTTAGGATAACAACCTCATGGTTTTTTAATTAAAAAAAAAGTTCAGAAAACTATAGGTTCTTACTATGAAATCTTCAAACGTAGTTTTCTACCGCCTCTCAGGATACGCTCAAATACTGTATCCTGTTTCTCTTTGAGTCAGGTGGCGTGGCTCCTTCTGCTAGGCTCGACGTTATCACAGCTGACTCGGCACAGCCTGATTTCCGCTGTTCTCTGTTTACACGTCTTTCTGGGTGGTTAAAAATGCCTTACTTTTGCCTTTTTGTTTGTTTGTTTGTTTGTTTGTTTCTGAGTTAGCCACGTGTTTCCTCTCCTGCGCTTCCTTTAAACCGTCCATGAGAATGGCTATTTTTTTTTGAGGCATCATTTCTTTTCCTTCCGGGGACTGGGGAGGATGGTGTATTGGGGTGGGGGAGGAGGGGAGACGAGGAACGGTGTAGTTTTCTATTTCTACAGCTCTGGTGAAGAAGCGATTCTTTTTCTTTTGTCTGATGATTTCTGTTCTCGTTTCTTCTTCCTTTGTTTCAGGTAGCCATGGTATAAAATTCAAGGCTGGAGATCACTCCCTATGGAAGCTGAAAGATGGATTTCGTTGTCTGCTGGCCTCTGCTGTTGGGAAGCAGGCCAAAGCCCAGTGATTCTTCATTCTGTGGTGGCATTTGCTTGTTTGCTTGTTTTAATGTGGCCAAGTTAGGTTTTTTTCTTACTCGCTTTCACATATTTTTAAGTCAGAGCTGTTGACGTAACTCTACATAAGACTCACATCTGTGGACTGGAGAGATGGCTCAGTTGTTAGAGCATTGTTTGCCCTTCTGGAGGTCCCGAGTTCAATTCCCAGCAACCACATGGTGGCTCACAAGCATCTGTAATGGGGTCTGATGCTCTCTTCTGGTGTGTCTGAAGACAGTGACAGTGTACTCATATAAATTAAAAAAAAAAAATCACATCTGTGTTTAAACACTGACTTCATGCATATTACAAAGACGAAGAAGCTATGTAACTGCAGTTATGATGAGAAACATTTTCTGGAAAAACTGAAAACAAACAGAAGAGCAGGTTATGGAAAGAGAGCCCTAGTAACCAGCACTTCCGCTCTGAGGATTCCTTTAAAAGCAACTTAACTATCTCTGATGGTCGCCGTCACTCAGCATCTGTATGTCTATAGATACTTCACAGACACAGCACGGACATATTAGTATTCTAACAGGTTATGATAGATGTCAATATATTATAGAAACTTAACTATGGGAGGCCATAGTGGTAAGAAAACAACTGTTATATTATGAAATACTTGTTAAATATTACACAAAATTCTTATTAAACACAAGCATAAAAGATGAGAAATTCAAATAAAAAAGGCTGTTTGATACCATGAGAATAATAAGTGGGGTCAGAGGGACCAGAAGGGACCAGAAGGGACCAGAAGGCTTCCACACCTGTATGGCAGAAGACTCAAAGCATGTATATATTGGGGCTCTAGACCTGGGAAGCAAACCTGCATTGCAATGTTGTATAAATTATTTTTTAACGATCACAATTTTTATAAAATATATGCTTTTACTGACAAGCATATTTTCTCTACTACATTTTGGGTCACAGTTATCATTGTACTATTCTAAGAAGAAAGAAGACTAAAGGCCAGCCTTTAAGGAATTCACAGAGATTTGCAAACTGATTCTTTTACTTTATTTTCATCAGCCCGAGAAAACGTAAAGATTATGTTGTATCGCCACCTTGTGGCCACAATCTATAACATTTACAATCACATTTTACACCATGGATCACACTCCAGGACACATGCACGTACATGTGAATACACACACAAATGGTTTTAATCACTACTGATGATTTCGTTTCTGTAGCTTTTCAAATTTTCAGTGGACTAAGATTTGTGTCTTCACCTATTGTAATCTGAAAAATGAAAATCCAAAGTGTACCTTAAAAACATCTCGTCTATACCTTTCCTGGTCGTATGGTGGCTTAGTTACCTTTCTGTGGTTATGATAAAACATCATGACAAAAGGCAACTTAAAAAAGAATTTATTTTGGATTTTGGTCACAGACCTGATGCTGTGTCCTGGCTAGCAGGACCCCTTAAACAGGGGTCGGGGAGGTCACCTGGAAAAGAAGATGGGGGACAGGCGAATGCAAAGAACGAGCAGCTTGTCTATAGGCTGATCAAACCGACATTTTTACTTTTTCACACATGGGTTATATACACAAAAAGGCAGGATGTGGGGAAAGGGATGACGCAGGAGCGTAGGTGTTCAGGGGAGTACAGATACCTTCCAGAACAGAGTGTCAGCTGGGTGAAGGTTCAGGGGACAGTCCACTATGACTCCGCCTATGATTCACTTGTTCTAATCTAAGTTGGTACTATCTACCAAGGTCACCTATCTACAAGGTCTATGAGTAGAGCCTGGCAACTATCTGTTTGTTTACAATAGCTTCTAGTCATCTGCTCTAGTGTTTTTCCACAGAGACCAAGATTTTGTGCTAGCAGGCATGCATGTTAGGCCTACCGCTGTCTTCAGGCGTATGGCTGATTCCAGGCCTTTAGTGTATAGACAGAGATGCCCCTGACAATGCTGAGATGAGGGAGGACGTTCTGCACACGAGGAACACTTCCCTAAACAGCTCCCTTGTTTATTGTTTATTCTAATAAGTAGAAGTAACTCAGGGGTTACAGAGCCCCAAGAGACACAGCTTTACCAGGGTTCCAAGTTATTATCAATCTTTTTTTTTTTTTTTTGCTTGTTTGGTTTTTTGTTTGTTTGTTTGTTTGTTTTTTTGTTTTTTTCGAGACAGGGTTTCTCTGTATAACCTGGGCTGTCCTGGAGCTCACTCTGTAGACTAGGCTGGCCTCGAACTCAGAAATCCACCTGCCTCTGCCTCCCAAGTGCTGGGATTAAAGGTGTGCACCACCACTGCCTGGCCATAATATATTTTTAAAAATAACTTTTAATTGAATCTTTAATAATTTTTTACAATGTACCTTGACCATACTTCCCCCTCTTTCTTCCCTCAGCTACACCCAGTCTTACCACCCTCCTCCCTACCCACTCCTCTCTCTCTCTCTCTCTCTCTCTCTCTCTCTCTCTCTCTCTCTCAGACATTATCATGAAATAGATGTCTCAATCCTCTTGCTCTGACAATCTTCCCCCTCCCCCCTTTTTAACATTGCTCACTGTGTCTTAAGTTTTAAGTTTAAGGGTTATGTTACAGATGCCTTAATTGGAAGTAGAACTCATGGCCAATTAATCTCTGCATTTTGACCAGTTGTGGCTATATGTAATAATTTCTGTCTGCTGTTGAAAAAGCTTCTTTGGCGAGGAATGTGTTGCTTAGTTTTATGTCGATGACATAAGTTATAATCATCTGAGATGAGGGAACCATGACTGAGAAAATACCTTCATAAACAAGTCTGTAGGGGATTTTCTTAATTAGTGATCAGTGGGGGAGGTCCTAGACCATTGTGGGTGGTGCCCACTCTGCTGCCTTGTGTTTGATTTGCCCTCAGAGTATCCAGGACCATTGTACACCAAGGTGGACTGGAGGGAGAGAAGCTTAGCTGGGCAAGGGTGAGTGCAGTGCAGAGTCTCAGTTTTTAGTGAGTGCCCCAGCAATGTGCACACCTGGGAACAGTTTCAGAGAAATGGTTCCATTTGCTGGAGTGGGAGGGGTATTTATGTCCCTCGGGAGGTGGCCATTGTCTCTAGGGCAAGGTTCATGTGGCCATGAGCCATTGGCCAGGACCTGTCCTGATAACTGTCAGGGTAATAAATTCTTGATAGTGTTGATGGTGAGGGAACTGGCTTTATGGTACCAGGTTAGGAGTAGGGAGGTGGCCAGTTCCTGCCATCATCATGTTTGAGGTATTCAGAGTTGAAGTTCCCTCAATGCTTCCTTTATAACCCTAGGCCATTAAGGTCTCATACCATTCCCGGGTTGGTGGTCCTTGGATCTATAAGAAAGCAGGCTGAGCAGAGAAGCAAGCCAGTAAGCAGCACTCCTCCACGGCTCTGCATCAGCTCCAAGTTTCCTGTCCTATTTGAGTTCCTGCCCTGATTTCCTTCAATAATGGCCAATGATATAGACATGTAAACCAAGTAAACTCTTTCCTCCCCAACTTGCTTTTGGTCACAGTGTTTCCTCTAAGCAATGGAAATCCTAACTAAGACACTACCTTCAGTCTGGTAGTCCTAGATTTTATAAGAAAGCTTCCCAAGCAAGCCATGCAGGTCAAGCCAGTAAGCATCACTATTTCATGGCTTCTTCATGCCCCAGCCTCCAAGTTCCTGCTCTTTTAGGGGCACTGTCTTAATTTTCTTTGATGATGAACAATGATATGGAAGACTAATCTAAAAAACAAAACAAAACAAAACAAAACAAAACACCATGCTTCGATCATGGTGTTTTATCAGAGCAACGATAACTCAATAACAAGACATTTTTTTGAATTGACACTGATTCTGAGAGACTCCAAGAAATATTGTGGTCCTCCAGTTAAAGTTAGGACTTGTGGAGGTCAGTTGATTAAGAGAGGTTTGGTTGAAGTCTGACTCGAATAGGTCCAGTATGTCCTCAAATGCATTCCGTGGTTATTCCCCTAATCCAAGAGTATATATTTTGGATAGATAGATTTAGAAGTTGACAGAACTCCCACATTGGTTCCTGGAATTGTATAATGTGACTATTTTGGTTGGAAAGTCCAAATGGAAGCCTTTAGAGTTGCCTTTGCCAAGCAAAAATTGAGAATCAAAACCAGTATCACATCCCTGGAGGAAATACAGAAATTGGTGCCACCATCAGGGACTTGAAAGATGCAGGAGTGGTGGTTCTCACAACATCTCCCTTTAATTCTCTCTTTAATTCTATGTGGACAGGGTAGAAGACAGATAAATTATGAAGAATGACAGTTAACTATCAAAACTTAATCAAGTAGTAATTCCAATTACAGTTATACCAGATGTGGTGTCCTTACTTCAGAAGATTAACACATCTCCGTGTACATGGTATGCAACTCTTGAGAATAAATCAATAGTTTTTTTTTTTTTTTTTTTTTTTTTGGTACCTGTTTATAAGGACCACCAGAAGCAATTTGTTTTTAGTTGGCAAGGCCAGCAGGATATATTTACACTTTTAACTCAGGATATATTACTCTCCAGCTGTGTCATAACTTAGGATGTTTGATCATCTTACTCTTCTACAAAATATCACATTGGTGCACTATACTGACAACATTATGCCAACTGGACCAAGTGAGCAGGAGGTAGCAACCGCTTTGAACTTGTTGGTAACATAAATGTGTATCAGAGGATGGGAAATAAACCCAATCAGACTTCATGTGTTCTCTGTCTCAGTGAAATTCATAGGAGTCCAGTGGTGTGGAGCATGCAGAGCTGTGTTTTCTAAGGTGAAGAATAAGTTATTGTACCTTGTCCTTCCCAACACAAAAAAGAAGCATAATATTTAGTGCCTCTATTTGGATTCTAGAGACAGCACACCATGAGCTGAGTATTATCTGACCCATCATGTCATAAAATAGGACGTACATAGCAACAATCCATTATCAAATGGAAGTAGTATGTGCATGATTGGACCTGAGCAGGTCCTGAAGGCACAAGCATGTTGGATGAAGTTGTCCAAATGCCTGTGGTTTCTACTCCTGGTCATGCCTTCTGCTACCAAGCATTCACCTATAGTCTTATGGGGCATGCTGTGTGATTGGTTGACCGAGGAAGAGGAATTAGGACCTGGTTTACTGATGGTTCTGCACACTATGCAGGCACCACCCAGAAATGGACAGTTGAAGTGTTAGAACCATTGTTTTTGGGGTACGACCCTGAAAGACACTGCTGAAAAGAAATCTTCACACCGGGGCAAGTTTTGGCAACTAAATATGGTCATATGTTTTGTTTGGAAGGAGAAATGGCCAGATGTGTGACTGTTCACTGATTCATGGGCTATAGCCAATGGATTGGTTGGATGGTCATGGACCTGGAAAAACCCTGATTAAAAATCACTGTGAAAGACATTTGGGAAGAAGTGTGTGGCTAGATATCTCCAAATGGCTGAAGAATGTGGAAATATTTGTGTTCTGTGTAAATACTCATCAAATGATTTCGGCAGAGGAGGAGTTCAACAATCAAGTAGATAGGATGATCCATTCAGTGGACAGTCAGCCTCTTTCCCCAGCCATCTCTGTCATTGCCCAATGGGCACATGGACAAAGTGGCCATGGTGGCAGAGATGGAGTTTGTCCATGGGCTTGACAACATGGACTGCCACTGACCAAGGATAACCTGACTACATCTGTGGCTGAGTGACAGATCTGTCAACAGCAGAGACCAACACTGAGCCCCAGATATGGCACCACTCCCTGGGGTGCCCAGCCAGAACCCTAGTGGGTAAATTACTACATTTGACTAATTTTGTGAAAAAGGCAATCCTTTGTTCTTACTTATTTTGGTTACAGATGGTCTCCTCTGCACATAATATTCTGCCCAAAGTAGCATATATGGACCTACAGAATGCGTTATCCACCATTATAGTATTCCATACAGTATTGCTTCTGACCAAAGAGCTCATTTAAGTTCTTAAACCAACAGGGTAAGAAGGAAATAACAGGGTCAGGAGGGAAGACTGATCCAGATTACCAGGGACAAATTGGATTGCTTCTCCACAGAGGAGGTAAGAAAGATTATGCCTTATGTGCAGGAAATCCCTTAGGGCATCTCTTAGTGCTACCATTTCTTGTGATTAAAGTCGATGGGAAACTACAATAACCTAATCCAGGCATGATGACAAAGGGCACAGACCCTTTTGGAAGGAAGGTAGATCTTGGCTCTTTTCCTCCTCCAGGAAAAGAGCCAAGATCTTTTGAGGTGCTTGCTGTGGATAGAGGAAATATAGAATGTCCAGTATTTAAGATACCAAAGGAACGTTCCTCATGGGAAATTGACACTTAATATAAAAAAAACCATGTATTTGTAGATGTACAGGGGATGGGGGATACATATATCACATTAGACATAATTGTGACCAGGTTAATATTTTTATTTGCAAATTAAGTATGACATAAGGAGATATGACTGTGTGTCAACTTGACAAGGAGTGGACCCGTGGTGGCTGTTCTTGTTTGTCAACTTGACTACAACTGGGATCAACTAAAACCCAAGCAGATGACGGCTACACTTGTGAGGATTTTTTTTCTTAAATCATTTGAAGTGGGACGATCTACTTTTAAGGGTGTCTTCTTCTTTTTTTACTCTTGTTTTTTTGAAATTTTTTTATTGGATATTTTATTTATTTACAATACAGATACCATTCCTTTCCCCATTTCCCCTACCTAGAACCCCCATCTCATCCCCCCTTCTCCTTTATGCTTTTATACCATTTTAATTACATGCATATATTAAGGTCAGTTCTAGGTTGAGGGTCTAGCAATATAATAGATGCAAATAGTCAAGGAACAAGCAAGAAAATAAACACAAATAGTCAAAGAACAAGCAAGGCATTAAACCCAATTCTGTAAACACTCTTGAGATAACTGTTTCTAAGGGCTTAACAGGATGACCAAAATATCTGAGTCTACTTCCCTGTCCTAGCCCAAAGCCATTTTTTATGTCTGAAGCCTAGTACCTTGTTCTAGCCTAAAATTTAGAATCCTGTCTGAAATTACTTTTTTGTTGTAGCCTAATATTTAGATTCCTGCCTAAAATTACTTCTTTGTTCTAGCCGAATGTCTGATTCCTGCCTGAAGCCTACTTCCTTGTTCTTGGCCAATACCATATTCCTGCCAAGCAGCCCATTTCTTTGTCTGTGGCCCACGTCAGATTTTTGCCAAGCAGCCCCAAAGGCTCTTCACGTTTCCTCCTTTTTTATTTCATTAACAAGACTGAGCCTGTCTTAGGTCTTTCTGACAAGAATGCTTTCCTTACCCATCACGGAATATGCATTATTAAAAGCAATGCACTTCTATCTTAGGTTGGTAAGGTGCTGTGCAGAATCTTACCCGTCCTTGGCTTGCCATCCTGTTAACTTAATAACTCTGTTTTGGGGTCCATTTTCAGGTTCAAACCATGTACTTTGGCTATCAACATGTTGATGTTGTTAAAGAAAAGCTTTAACACAATGGGCAGGAATAAAAGTGTCCCCAGAACAAAAAGGGCTAACATGATCAAGCTATATATGCCATTTTTGAAGCTTGATCAAAATAGAAATATTGACTTCAGGCCATGGGTAATTTTATCTGCAGTATTTACCACATCAGTGCTCAGCAGAGCAGTATTCTTAAAATTCATAAGCTCCTTCTGTATCATTAAAACTTCCAGAGAGGTGTTACTGAAGGGTCACAGCATTAGGAAGGTTGGGAACCACTGACCTGGAGCACCTGACTGGTTAACTAATACAAGGGGCGAGAGCTACACCTTGCCTCAGCTATAAGGATAAGTATATATAGTGCATGTAAACTATCCTGAAAATGGCAGTAGTCGGGCCTCCTCCAGGTTCTGTGGCTATGGGTAGTTGGCTAAGCTTACAGTATCAGGTATGACTTTCTTCCTACCGAGCAGGCCTTAAATACAATGGGGGGGGGGAGTGGAGTTGGTTTCCCCTAGGATGTAAGTACCATTACTGCATCTTTCAGAATATCTTGATGTTCTCATCACTGTCCTGGTTCATAGGTGTTACAGCTTGATAGAGCTATTGATTGCCTTTGTCCCTTGGGAGCTTACATGGCTCCAGGCATTATGAGAGTTATTTGTCAGGGAAGAGGTTTGTAGTTTTGATATGGGTTGATTCTCCCAAGTATCCTGTTCACAATGTATCCTATCTTCAGCAACAGGCTCTCATCTTCTTTTTTGTGAAGGAGCTTTTTCAAGCTTGAAATTGGGGGTTTTATTAAACTGTCTGTGTTTTATGGGAAAGCACTGTCTCCTCAAGTGATATATATATATATGTTTATCTATAAACTTAAAGATAAAGTTATATATAAACTTATATATAAAAGTTTTAAGTATATACATATGAGATATGATATATGTTATATGATCTAAAATATATAATACATGATATATTATATATTATTTTATATATTATATTGCTATAAATTTAATATATATTATATATTGTATACACATAAGCATATATGTAATTTTAAGTAAATAAAATAATATAATTTTTCAAATATTCTAGTGATACTTTCTCCTTACCCTCACTTTTCCCTCCATGCTTTCTTTTGTCCTATAATAGTTTTAAATGAAAGGTAAATGATTACTTTGTCATGTAAAACATACAAGGTAAACTGAAGTAAACTGTGAACATTGGCTAAGAATCTGTAGGGAGAAGAGAGCACATTCAGATTTTCATATTTATTGGAAGCACATTCAGATTTTTATATTTATCGAAATGAGACAAGTATGAAACTATTGAGGAACATTTTTTTTAACCGACACCTCATGCTGTTTTACATTTCTTGATGTGAAAGCTTCACTTGATTGGCTGTTAGAAGTCCGTTGGTGACAGTTTGTGAGGGATACTTGGACTGCAGATAGTCTCCTATCTAAATTGTCAAACTGCACAGAAGTTATTTAATGTTTTTTATTGTTTCTTCAGTGTAATGATCTGTTAACCTTGTTTTAAAAGTTATTTAATGTTCATTTTATAGAACATGCTAATACCTTTCTGAAGGCCATTGTTAGATGAGGCATTTCAAATATTTCCCACCATAAAGGTAGACAATATTCAGTATAAAAATTTCAGACATGGATTTGTGACATAGCTTAGCTGTACAGAAGTACCCTAGCATTTGTGAAAACCTGGTCCCAATTCTAGAACCTCAGAAACCAGACATTGATAAGTAGGAAATTGATGCTTTACACAGAATGAAAGAACAGGTTAAGTCTGGTTCCTAAACCACAGTCTGAGAGGGCCGTCTCATTAGGTTCCATCAGAATTGCCCGAGTTCAGTCTTAAAGGGACTTCTTCTCTACAGTACAGCTCCCAAGAGCCGGACGGATATTGTAGAAGAGGAGGAAGAAAACCCGTAAGAGCCAGAGGCTCAAGGGAATTGTCAAGAAACACCTCCTTTCGGATAAGCTGGGGTCATTGTATTAAAAAACTCACAGCATCTGTAGTTGTCTGCTTAAGACCTACACAAGATCAAACCAGTTAGAATTCAAGCACCGTGGGGTAGAGACTTACCAGGTCCCATGCCGTAAGCCCTAATTTTAGCTGAGCTGTTATTGGCAGTTGGCGGATGCTGGGGACTGAGAGTAATGTTTACCGAGGGATATGGCCCCTTTTAGTTTGCCTGCATTTGAATGGATGGCCCAATCTCCTGTATGTATGGACGGCACAGATTGTACCCCATCCATTAAAAGAGAGGCTGTGAAGCTAGGGAAAGTGTGTGGTGTAGGGAGCCTGGGAGGCGTTGGAAGGGGTAGTGAGGTGAGTCTTACCAAAACCATTGTGTACATCGATGAACGGCTCGAAGAACAGAGAATAATTAAAAAACCAAATCCTAAACTCGGAAAAACAAAGTTACTACTGCCACAATCACCAGGCAGCCACAAGAGGGCAGGCAAAGCTAACTTTGCATCTGATCCTTCTGGACCCAGGATGGAGGTCAGAGTCAGCAGACAGACCTGATAATGATCCAGAGACAAACCCAAAAGTAACTGACCAAGTAACAAAAGCCCCAGTGCTCAAAACCAACTTCCCCTCGCCGGACAATTTCTTAAAATAAGAGCAAGAGTGGAAAAGATTGCTGAGAGTTTGCGGTTGAGCTCAATTCAGTGAAAAAACGCTGGGCTGCTGGCCATTCTTGTATGGGTGTAGGGAACAAAACATCCCAATGAAGTGTCCCATGTGACTGGAAATTCCACTTGAAAAGAAGAGGGTCCAAACACTGACCATCCAGAAGTTTCACACCCAAGATGGTGACCAATGAGGACAGAACAACACTTTAGATAACTGTATGAAAGTCCCATGCATAAATGTAGCTGTCTCTTAAAAGGTAGATTCTATATGTGTACATAACACACATGTATAATCTTTATTCTGTTTAAATATATAAATACTCTATTTGCTGTGGGTTGTATTCTAGTAATTATGTAAAACTTTTGAAATGCTCTATATCATAATGCATTGACTATTTCTAACCTCCGAGCCTTGCAACACAGTGTACTGTGAACACAGTGTACTGTGGAGTATGTGTTGCTTACCCCTGTGATCCAGAAGTGGACCAGGAGCCATGGCTTGTTCCCATTACCCAGACTTCCTAAAGAGTAACTAATCACACAGGACTAGTCTGGGAATGATTAAATTTCATAAGCTGAAACCTTGTTTCTGTTCAACACATTCTTCTTTCACACTGTGATGGTTTGTATATGCTCAGCCCAGGGAGTGTTTTTATTAGAAGTTGTGGCCTTGTTGGAGTAGGTGTGTCATTGTGGGTGTGGGCTTTAAGACCCTCATCCTAGCTGCCTGGAAGCCAGTCTTCTGATAGCAGCCTTCAGATGAAGATGTAGAACTCTCAGCTCCTCCTGCACCATGCCTGCCTGGATGCTGCCACGTTCCCACCTTGATGATAATGGACTGAACCTCTGAACCTGTAAGCCAGCCCCAATTAAATGTTGTCCTTATAAGAGTTGCCTTGGTCATGGTGTCTGCTCACAACAGTAAAACCCCAACTAAGACATACACTATTATAAAGCAAATACAAATTACAAATCGAACCACTCATAGACCTTATGAAGGTTGACCTGGCTAGATGTAGCATCATTGAAGATATTGGCAAGGAGGTGCATCTGGGTGTGTCTGTCAAGGCTTTTCCACAGATAATTAAAGAAGGAAGAAGCAGGCAACACCATCCGTGCACTGGGGATCTGTGCAGAATAAAGGTAGGAACAGGACAAAGATAACTGAGATTGTATTCGTTCCTCTGTTCCCAGGCCTCTCACAGCGACAGCTGCTCTGCTTCATCACCTCTTCCTTGCCACAATGGACAGACCTTCCTGAAACTATGAGACAGAATAAATCTTTCTTCCCTTGAGCTGTTTCTGTCAGATACAGGGTCACAGCAACAAGAGAAATATTTGTATTGGTAATTTTCCCCTTTAATATCACTCAAAAAATTATCTATTGATCTGAACTTCCATAGGCTCAAAGTGTCAAAACATATTAAATGAGGTTTCACCTCTTCATGGCTTAAAACCCGGTAGAAGAAAAAGAGAATGAGAAATTTATGTAAACAGGCATGCATATTTGCATATATGTATATATGTGTGTCCATATAACTCAGATTACAACAGTGAACAAAGTGAACAAGACACGGTGTGAAGAGTAACTGGAAGGAAGTGTTTCAGGCAGCGGAGGAGGTAAGGGCTCTTTGACAAGCTTACTTTGCTCCTACTCTGAAGGAAAAGACCTGAAGGACATCTCAGCAGCACAGCATGGCACTGTGCCTGAAGGCCTAATGTCTGAAACTGACATGGCCAAGACAGAATCTCAGGGCAGAGTGTCCATGTGGGCCTGGAAAGGCCATCCAAGTCGAGTCTAATGAGATCCTGTCATCCAGGGTCACAAATGTTGAAATACCTGTTTTGTTTTGTTTGTTTGTCCTGCTGCATGGAAACTTTTGTGAACCTCAGGACACTCCTTTGGGACTGGGGAGCAAGAGATTGGTCACAGACACAGGAAAAGTCACTATGCCTGCAGTGGCATGGAGAGATGGCTCAGTGTTTAAGAGCGGTGCTCCCTTTTAGAGGACTTGAGTTCAGTTTTTAGCACCAGCAGCTCACTATCACCTGTAACTCCATCTCTAGAGAATCTGACATTCATTTGGCCTCTGTAGACACCTACATGCATGCGTGTATACACACAGATATATAAATAAAAAAGTGAATCATATAATAAAAGAAGAAAGAATAAGACAGCTCATGTAATTATGAGTGCCGGGCAGAGTCATCAGAGTTGTGGCACAGCATGTCACACTGAGAAGGACCACACAGCATGTCACACTAACAAGGACCACACAGCATGTCACACTGACAAGGACCACACAGCATGTCACACTGACAAGGACCTCACAGCATGTCACACTGACAAGGACCACACAGCATGTCACACTGAGAAGGACCACAGCATGTCACACTGACAAGGACCACACAGCATGTCACACTAACAAGGACCACACAGCATGTCACACTGACAAGGACCACAGCATGTCACACTGAGAAGGACCATACAGCATGTCACACTGAGAAGGACCACACAGCATGTCACACTGAGAAGGACCACACAGCATGTCACACTGAGAAGGACCACACAGCATGTCACACTGACAAGGACCACACAGCATGTCACACTGACAAGGACCACACAGCATGTCACACTGACAAGGACCACACAGCATGTCACACTGACAAGGACCACACAGCATGTCACACTGAGAAGGACCACACAGCATGTCACACTGAGAAGGACCACACAGCATGTCACACTGAGAAGGACCACACAGCATGTCACACTGAGAAGGACCACAGCATGTCACACTAACAAGGACCACACAGCATGTCACACTGACAAGGACCACACAGCATGTCACACTGACAAGGACCACACAGCATGTCACACTGACAAGGACCACACAGCATGTCACACTGACAAGGACCACATAGCATGTCACACTGACAAGGACCACACAGCATGTCACACTGACAAGGACCACACAGCATGTCACACTGACAAGGACCTCACAGCATGTCACACTGACAAGGACCACACAGCATGTCACACTGAGAAGGACCACAGCATGTCACACTAACAAGGACCACACAGCATGTCACACTGACAAGGACCACACAGCATGTCACACTGACAAGGACCTCACAGCATGTCACACTGACAAGGACCACACAGCATGTCACACTGAGAAGGACCACAGCATGTCACACTAACAAGGACCACACAGCATGTCACACTGAGAAGGACCACACAGCATGTCACACTGACAAGGACCTCACAGCATGTCACACTGACAAGGACCACACAGCATGTCACACTGACAAGGACCACACAGCATGTCACACTGACAAGGACCACACAGCATGTCACACTGACAAGGACCACACAGCATGTCACACTGACAAGGACCACACAGCATGTCACACTGACAAGGACCACACAGCATGTCACACTGACAAGGACCACACAGCATGTCACACTGACAAGGACCACACAGCATGTCACACTGACAAGGACCACACAGCATGTCACACTGACAAGGACCACACAGCATGTCACACTGACAAGGACCACAGCATGTCACACTGAGAAGGACCATACAGCATGTCACACTGACAAGGACCACAGCATGTCACACTGAGAAGGACCACACAGCATGTCACACTAACAAGGACCACACAGCATGTCACACTGAGAAGGACCACACAGCATGTCACACTGAGAAGGACCACACAGCATATCACACTGACAAGGACCACACAGCATGTCACACTGACAAGGACCACACAGCATGTCACACTGACAAGGACCACACAGCATGTCACACTGACAAGGACCACACAGCATGTCACACTGACAAGGACCACACAGCATGTCACACTGACAAGGACCACACAGCATGTCACACTGACAAGGACCACACAGCATGTCACACTGACAAGGACCACAGCATGTCACACTGACAAGGACCACACAGCATGTCACACTGACAAGGACCACACAGCATGTCACACTGACAAGGACCACAGCATGTCACACTGACAAGGACCACACAGCATGTCACACTAACAAGGACCACACAGCATGTCACACTGACAAGGACCACAGCATGTCACACTGAGAAGGACCATAAAGCATGTCACATTGACAAGGACCACAGCATGTCACACTGACAAGGACCACACAGCATGTCACACTGAGAAGGACCACACAGCATGTCACACTGAGAAGGACCACACAGCATGTCACACTGACAAGGACCACAGCATGTCACACTGACAAGGACCACACAGCATGTCACACTGACAAGGACCACACAGCATGTCACACTGACAAGGACCACAGCATGTCACACTGAGAAGGACCATACAGCATGTCACACTGACAAGGACCACAGCATGTCACACTGAGAAGGACCACACAGCATGTCACACTAACAAGGACCACACAGCATGTCACACTGAGAAGGACCACACAGCATATCACACTGACAAGGACCACACAGCATGTCACACTGACAAGGACCACACAGCATGTCACACTGACAAGGACCACACAGCATGTCACACTGACAAGGACCACACAGCATGTCACACTGACAAGGACCACACAGCATGTCACACTGACAAGGACCACACAGCATGTCACACTGAGAAGGACCACACAGCATGTCACACTGAGAAGGACCACACAGCATATCACACTGACAAGGACCACACAGCATGTCACACTGAGAAGGACCACACAGCATATCACACTGACAAGGACCACACAGCATGTCACACTGACAAGGACCACACAGCATGTCACACTGACAAGGACCACACAGCATGTCACACTGACAAGGACCACACAGCATGTCACACTGACAAGGACCACACAGCATGTCACACTGACAAGGACCACACAGCATGTCACACTGACAAGGACCACACAGCATGTCACACTGACAAGGACCACAGCATGTCACACTGACAAGGACCACACAGCATGTCACACTGACAAGGACCACACAGCATGTCACACTGACAAGGACCACACAGCATGTCACACTGACAAGGACCACACAGCATGTCACACTAACAAGGACCACACAGCATGTCACACTGACAAGGACCACACAGCATGTCACACTGAGAAGGACCATCACAGCATGTCACACTGACAAGGACCACACAGCATGTCACACTGACAAGGACCACACAGCATGTCACACTGACGAAGGACCACACAGCATGTCACACTGAGAAGGACCACACAGCATGTCACACTGACAAGGACCACAGCATGTCACACTGACGAAGGACCACACAGCATGTCACACTGAGAAGGACCACACAGCATGTCACACTGAGAAGGACCACACAGCATGTCACACTGACAAGGACCACACAGCATGTCACACTGACAAGGACCACACAGCATGTCACACTGACAAGGACCACACAGCATGTCACACTGACAAGGACCACACAGCATGTCACACTGACAAGGACCACACAGCATGTCACACTGACAAGGACCACACAGCATGTCACACTGACAAGGACCACACAGCATGTCACACTGACAAGGACCACACAGCATGTCACACTGACAAGGACCACAGCATGTCACACTGAGAAGGACCACACAGCATGTCACACTGACAAGGACCACACAGCATGTCACACTGAGAAGGACCACACAGCATGTCACACTAACAAGGACCACACAGCATGTCACACTGACAAGGACCACACAGCATGTCACACTGACAAGGACCACACAGCATGTCACACTGACAAGGACCACACAGCATGTCACACTGACAAGGACCACACAGCATGTCACACTGACAAGGACCACACAGCATGTCACACTGACAAGGACCACACAGCATGTCACACTGACAAGGACCCACAGCATGTCACACTGACAAGGACCACACAGCATGTCACACTGAGAAGGACCACACAGCATGTCACACTGACAAGGACCACACAGCATGTCACACTGACAAGGACCACACAGCATGTCACACTGACAAGGACCACACAGCATGTCACACTGACAAGGACCACACAGCATGTCACACTGACAAGGACCACACAGCATGTCACACTGACAAGGACCACACAGCATGTCACACTGACAAGGACCACACAGCATGTCACACTGACAAGGACCACACAGCATGTCACACTGACAAGGACCACACAGCATGTCACACTGACAAGGACCACACAGCATGTCACACTGACAAGGACCACACAGCATGTCACACTGACGAAGGACCACACAGCATGTCACACTGACAAGGACCCACAGCATGTCACACTGACAAGGACCACACAGCATGTCACACTGACAAGGACCACACAGCATGTCACACTGACAAGGACCACACAGCATGTCACACTGAGAAGGACCACACAGCATGTCACACTGACAAGGACCACAGCATGTCACACTGAGAAGGACCACACAGCATGTCACAGCTGTCACACTGACAAGGACCACACAGCATGTCACACTGACAAGGACCACACAGCATGTCACACTGACAAGGACCACACAGCATGTCACACTGACAAGGACCACACAGCATGTCACACTGACAAGGACCACACAGCATGTCACACTGACAAGGACCACACAGCATGTCACACTGACAAGGACCACACAGCATGTCACACTGACAAGGACCACACAGCATGTCACACTGAGAAGGACCACACAGCATGTCACACTGACAAGGACCACACAGCATGTCACACTGAGAAGGACCACACAGCATATCACACTGACAAGGACCACACAGCATGTCACACTGACAAGGACCACACAGCATGTCACACTGACAAGGACCACACAGCATGTCACACTGACAAGGACCACACAGCATGTCACACTGACAAGGACCACACAGCATGTCACACTGACAAGGACCACACAGCATGTCACACTGACAAGGACCACACAGCATGTCACACTGACAAGGACCACAGCATGTCACACTGACAAGGACCACACAGCATGTCACACTGACAAGGACCACACAGCATGTCACACTGACAAGGACCACAGCATGTCACACTGACAAGGACCACACAGCATGTCACACTAACAAGGACCACACAGCATGTCACACTGACAAGGACCACAGCATGTCACACTGAGAAGGACCATAAAGCATGTCACATTGACAAGGACCACAGCATGTCACACTGACAAGGACCACACAGCATGTCACACTGAGAAGGACCACACAGCATGTCACACTGAGAAGGACCACACAGCATGTCACACTGACAAGGACCACAGCATGTCACACTGACAAGGACCACACAGCATGTCACACTGAGAAGGACCACACAGCATGTCACACTGAGAAGGACCACACAGCATGTCACACTGACAAGGACCACACAGCATGTCACACTGACAAGGACCACACAGTATGTCACACTGACAAGGACCACACAGCATGTCACACTGACAAGGACCACACAGCATGTCACACTGACAAGGACCACACAGCATGTCACACTGACAAGGACCACACAGCATGTCACACTGACAAGGACCACACAGCATGTCACACTGACAAGGACCACAGCATGTCACACTGACAAGGACCACAGCATGTCACACTGAGAAGGACCATACAGCATGTCACACTGACAAGGACCACAGCATGTCACACTGAGAAGGACCACACAGCATGTCACACTAACAAGGACCACACAGCATGTCACACTGAGAAGGACCACACAGCATATCACACTGACAAGGACCACACAGCATGTCACACTGACAAGGACCACACAGCATGTCACACTGACAAGGACCACACAGCATGTCACACTGACAAGGACCACACAGCATGTCACACTGACAAGGACCACACAGCATGTCACACTGACAAGGACCACAGCATGTCACACTGAGAAGGACCACACAGCATGTCACACTGAGAAGGACCACACAGCATGTCACACTGAGAAGGACCACACAGCATGTCACACTGACAAGGACCACACAGCATGTCACACTGACAAGGACCACACAGTATGTCACACTGACAAGGACCACACAGCATGTCACACTGACAAGGACCACACAGCATGTCACACTGACAAGGACCACACAGCATGTCACACTGACAAGGACCACACAGCATGTCACACTGACAAGGACCACACAGCATGTCACACTGACAAGGACCACACAGCATGTCACACTGACAAGGACCACACAGCATGTCACACTGACAAGGACCACACAGCATGTCACACTGAGAAGGACCACACAGCATGTCACACTGAGAAGGACCTCACAGCATGTCACACTGACAAGGACCACACAGCATGTCACACTGAGAAGGACCACAGCATGTCACACTGACAAGGACCACACAGCATGTCACACTGAGAAGGACCATACAGCATGTCACACTGACAAGGACCACAGCATGTCACACTGAGAAGGACCACACAGCATGTCACACTGAGAAGGACCACACAGCATGTCACACTGACAAGGACCACACAGCATGTCACACTGACAAGGACCACACAGCATGTCACACTGACAAGGACCACACAGCATGTCACACTGACAAGGACCACACAGCATGTCACACTGACAAGGACCACACAGCATGTCACACTGACAAGGACCACACAGCATGTCACACTGACAAGGACCACACAGCATGTCACACTGACAAGGACCACAGCATGTCACACTGACAAGGACCACACAGCATGTCACACTGACAAGGACCACACAGCATGTCACACTGACAAGGACCACACAGCATGTCACACTGACAAGGACCACACAGCATGTCACACTGACAAGGACCTCACAGCATGTCACACTGACAAGGACCACACAGCATGTCACACTGACAAGGACCTCACAGCATGTCACACTGACAAGGACCACACAGCATGTCACACTGACAAGGACCACACAGCATGTCACACTGACAAGGACCACACAGCATGTCACACTGACAAGGACCACATCATGTCACACTGAGAAGGACCACACAGCTTGTCACACTGACAAGGACCACAGCATGTCACACTGAGAAGGACCACACAGCTTGTCACACTGACAAGGACCACAGCATGTCACACTGACAAGGACCACACAGCTTGTCACACTGACAAGGACTGCAGCACTGTCACATTGACAAGGACTGCAGCACTGTCACATTGACAAAGACTGCAGCACTGTCACACTGACAAGGACTGCAGCACTGTCACATTGACAAGGACTGTAGCACTGTCACACTGACAAGGACCACAGCAGGTCACACTGACAGGACTGTTTCTTCAGGCTACCCAGGTAAAGAACTTACAGGCCTACTTACCTGATCTTCAAAAATACATTAAATGAAGCAAGTGATAGAAAAATACAGATTCAATAATTCAATAAATACAGCACTTTCTTGGAATTTTACAGAACTGGACCAAAAAATTAGTAAGCATACTTAAACTCTTAACATTAGCGATCTTGTCTCATATCCAGAACAGCAGAACAGGTGATCATTTAAGCCTGTCAGAGCTCAGAGTGTTAACACGCAGGAGGCGGAGTGCCTGGGAGTTCTCAAGGCTTTGGGTTTGAATCCCAGCTCTGCAGAACAGATGCTGAGAAACGTTCAGCAAAATAGACCACACTCAAGTCCTCTGAGAAAGTGAAAGTTTGGAACATTGAAACTTTAAAAAACAAAACAAAAGCAAAAAACCAAAAAGCAAGGTAATGAAGCGTAAGATGTTTCTATTGGGAAAGGTGATGGTTTTAAAATTTAATACTTTGAATGCATGCATCTGACAGAACTAGAAACAGAACATATCTAGTCCATGGTAAGTGTGAGAAATGGAATAGTACAAAGCAGAGATCAGGAAAAGGGGAAAATATTAGTTGTCTATTTGCTTAAACAAAATAGCTGAGAAAAGCAAGTTAAGGGAGGAAGAATATTTTGTCTTAGTTCAAGGGTCCAGTTCCTCATGAAGAGGCACTATGGCAACCAGCAGTGCGGGGGATGCTCACTCTGGGTTTGCTATTGGGAAAAAGGGCTGAGTGTTACTGCTCAGACATATTTCTGCTTCCATTTTAGTCAGGTCCTCTGAGTGTCCCCTGCTCAGCCCATGGACTAGTGATGCCTACAGTGAAGGTGGCCCCACTTTAGTCAGCCGAATGTAAACACGGATGTCATGCCCAAAAATGTTTCTGTAGTGATACTAGATCCTATCTGGTTGACAAGCAATATTAATCACCCCAACCAACAACTGAGAAAAAATTCAAGTCAAAGTTAAAAAAGTGTGTGTGTGCCTGTGTATGTGTGTGTGTGTGCATGCATATGTGTATGTGCCTGTGTGTGTATGTATGTGTGTGCTTATCTGTGTATGCATGTGTGTGTGTGTGCATGCATGTGTGTATGTGCCTGTATGTGTGCCTGTGAGTATATGTATGTGCGTGTGTATCTGTACGTGCATGTGTGTGTATCTGTGTGTGCATGTGTGTGTATCTGTGTGTGCATGTGTGTGTTTATCTGTACGTGCATGTGTGTGTGCCTCTGTGTATGCATGTGTGTATGTGCCTATGTGTGTATATATGTGTGTGTGTCTGTGTGTCCATGTGTGTGTCTTTGTGTGCATGTGTGTGTATCTGTGTGTCTGTGTGTATACATGTGTGTGTTTGTATGTGAATGTGTATATATCTGTGTGTGCCTGTGTGTGTATGTGTGTGTGCATGTGCACATGTGTGTAAGTAGGTTTTTGCATACAAATGAAGTTAGTAGAACAACTTTCAGAAGTCTCTTCTTTCCTTTCACCATGTGGGTTCTGGGAATCCATCTTTCCACCCCCTCCCCTTTCCCAACTTTTAAACAGTGCTAGAATTTATTGATTATGCTTCACATCACTGTTTTTTTAAAGGGGAGAATGACTTAGTAGTGTTCTATTGCTGTGAAGAGACACAATGACCAAGGCAAGTTATAGAAGAAAATATTTAATTAGGGACTTACTTGAATCTTCAGATGATTAATCTGTTAGCATCGTGGCAGGGCACTATATAGGCAGAGAGGGAGGGAGGGAGGGAGGGAGGGAGGGAGGGAGAGAGAGAGAGAGAGAGAGAGAGAGAGAGAGAGAGAGAGAGAGAGAGAGAGAGACAGAGACAGAGACAGAGACAGAGACAGAGAGGAAAGAAACTGGGCTTGACCCAAAGTCTTGACACAGCTTCTCCAACAACAAGGCCACACCTAATTCTTCCCAAGAGTTCCACTACTTGGGGACCAAGTTTTCAAAATGGCCTATTAGGGCCATTCTCATTCAAATCACCACAGAGGGAATAAAGATTTTATCACTTAGAGGTCCTAGAGGGTATATACCAAGTCTTGTTGTCACACAGATCAGTCGGATCCTAGCGAGTGTATAGGGGGGTAAGGGAGAGGGGGAGAGAGGGGGAAAGAATGAGAGGTGGAAGGAGAGGAAGAGAGGGAGACAGAAACCTGGGTAGGAGGCATATCGTCCTGACTGGGAGTTTTACTGCTGGCTGTAAGCACACAGGCGTGAACTATGCTGTACTTCACAACTGCCTTTGTGTACTCAGAGGATAGTGCTTCCATTCTGTGAAGATAGCCAACTGGTGTGACCCAGGCAACCCAGAATCTTCTCCTTATCTTTGTAACCAGTCATATTTGTGGTCTGTCTGGATAGTCCATCCAGAGCCCTTTATGATTAGAACAGGGACATCTTGGAGGTTATTATTCTATTTGCTACAAACTCTTTTATTGAGGATGGTATGCCACCTGCTTTCTTTTTGTTGAATTATTTTGTATTTTTGTCCTTTTATTTAATTTTTTTAAATTTCATTTTGTCCCAAGTATGTCTTTTGCATACTACTCTTTTAAAATTATTATTAGTTTAAATAATTATTTTATTTATCTACATTTCAAATGTTGCTCCCCTACCTGGTCCCTGCTCCATGAGTTCTTCACCCTTTCTCCCCTCCCCTTTGGTTCTGAGAGGGAGGTCTCCTCCCTCCCACCTCACTCCACTAGCATCCTCCTTTCCCCTGGGGCATCAAGTTTATACAGGGTTAGGTGAACACCTTCTCATTGAGGCCAGACAAGGCAGTCCTCTGCTACATATGTAGCAGGAGCCGTGACCAGCCCACGTATGCTTTTTGGTTGGTGGTTTAGTTCCTGAGAGCTCTGAGGGGTTCGGTTAATTGATATTGTCATTCTTATGGGGTTGCAATCCCACTCATCTCCTTCTCCTAACTCTTCCATTGTGGGTCCCCAAACTCAGTCCAATGGTTGACTGTAAGTATCTGCGTCTGTCTCAGTCAGCTGCTGGTAGAGCCTCTCAGAAGACAGCCATGCTAGGGTCCAGTCTGCAAGCACAACATAGCATCAGTAATAGTGTCAGGGTTTGGTGCCTGCACATGAAATGAATCTCAGTTGGGCCGGTCTCTGGACAGCCTTTCCTTCAGTCTCTGCTTCGTTTTCATCCCTGCATTCCCTTTAGACAGAAATAATTCTGGGTCAAAATTTTTGAAGATGAGTGGTTGGTCCTATCCCTCAAACGGGGGCCTTGTCTAACTCTTGGAGATGGTCTCTTTCAGTTCCATCTCCCTGCTGTTGGGCATTTTGGCTAATGTCATCCCCCTTGGTTCTTGAGAGCCTCTCACATCCCTGGTGTCTAGGACTTTCTAGAGGTTCCCTCTGCCCGCTTCCCCACTGCACACTGCTGCATATTTCTATTCATTTTCCTGTCTCCCCCATACCTGATCCTGCCCCCTTCTCCCTCCCACCCAGACCTCTTCCTCCCCTGCCTCTTTTAGAAAGTTCACTTAAAATTTCTTTCTTTGAAAAGATAAATGTAATAGTTTTTCAGAGTTATTATTTTTAAAAGTCATTGTATAGAAATGTCCTTTTCTCTCTAGACAAGTTTTCTCTATTATCATCTTGATTTTCTGAAGCTATTTTCTTCTCTTGGGATTCATGAAAAAGTTCGAGTACAGAAAATTATAATCTGCAAAACTTTTATCACTTCTTTTATTTTTCTTTAAGACCAAGTATTGATAGTTCCCTGAAAATCTGACTCTTTCCAGACATAGGACTGTATTTATTTGGACACTGGATCTATTTTCTTGACTTTATTTTTTTCTAAATATTTCTAATCTATTCTCTGAAAATTTCACACATGTATACAATATATTTTGATCATATCTATCCTTCAACATCTCCTAGACCCCTCCAACATGCAGCATATCCCCCTTCTATTCTGTATGTCCCCCTCTGATTTTATAATATTTCACTGAGTTCAATTAGTGATACCCATGTACATATGGGTGTGGAGCCATTTAATGGAACATGTAGTGCTATCCATCTGTACATGGGTGTGGGGCCCATGACACATGTAGTGCTACCTGTGAGCACATGGATGTGGGCCATCCACTGGAACATGTAATGCTATTTATCTGCACTGAGTGTGGACCATCCTCTGGAACATGTAGTGCTATCCATGTGCACATGAGTGTGGGGCTATCCAGTGAAAAATGGACAACTTGCCAGAAGCCACTCTCTCTCTTCCAGGAATCAGAGACTGTAAACAGCTCCACAGGTAGGCGTAGGGCTTCCCAAATTATTTCCCCATTATGCTTGAATTATTGCTGTCTTGATCCTGTACAGGTCTGGTACGGCTGCTCTGAGTGTGGTGGTTTGAATGAGAACAGCCTCCATAGATTCACATATTGAAATACTTAATCACCAGAGGGGGGGATTGTTTTTGAAGAATTAGAGGGTGTGAACTTGTTGGGGGAGATATGTCATTGGGGATGGGCTTTAGGGTTCCAAAAGCCCATGCCAAGCCCATTCTCGCCCTTTCTGTTTCTTTGTTTCTCTTTGTCTGTCTTTGTCTCTCTGTCTCTGTCTCTCCCTTTCTCTCTGCTACCTTCTGATCAGCATGTAAAACCCTCAGTTATTTCCATGTGTGTCTGTTTCCCACCGTGATGATCTTGGAATAGCTCTATAAAGCTGTCAGCAATTGCCCAACTAAATGCTTCCTTTTACAAGAGTTTTCTTGGACACGAAGACAGTTCCCATCAGTAGGACAGGAATTAAGATTGAAGCTGGTATTAGGACCTGGTGTATTGCTGTGATAAGCCTGACCATACTGGTTTTGGGAGAAATATGGAGGACTTTGGGGTTTTAGAGAGGAGAAGTAGTTGAACACTTTAAACAGGACTTATCAGTCCCCGTGAGTAGCAGCATGGAAGATGTGCTGAGGGCCATGTGGATATTGCAGGCCTTGTATAAGGGGTATCAGAGGGGGAGCATGGTAGCAGCTGGTGTTTGTGGGTTTGTGGTGTTTTGGCAAGGATTATATCTGCTTCTTGCCCTTGTTCTAAAAATATGCCTGAGCCTAAACTGAAGAGGCTTGGATTAATGGCACTGGCAGAGGAGATTTCAAGACAGCCTAAAATTGAGTCTATTCCATGGTTATTAGTGGCCACTTTTACAATAGATCTGCAACAGAAAGGATCAAGCAGGGCAAAGAGAAATACAAAATAGACAGTTTGAGGATAAAAGACCATCTGGAAATCTCATGTTGGAGCCAAGTCCTGTGCTCAATGAGATAAAGTTTAAAGAAAAGCCTGGTTTTAAATGGAACAAAGGGAATAGGGTTCTCAGGGCAAGACTCCATTCAGTAGCTGAGCTGCCAGCTTGTGAAAAGAAAGTAAAGGAACACTTAAGCAGCAAAGGGAACTGTCAACAATGGAAGAACTAACTGCAAGCAGGGCATCAATTAAATGCTTCCCTTTCTAAGTTGCCTTGGTCATGGTGTCTCTTCACAGCAATAGAACAGTAACCAAGACAGTGAATTCATGAGTACAACAGCCTTGGCGTATCCACACTACAGTGTCTTCCAGCACCCCTCATTGTCTTCTGGCTCTTAATTATTTCCATTTCTTCTCCAGAGATGTCTCCCAAGCTTTGGGGAAAGAGGTGGATTTAAATACCCCATTAGGGCTGAACAGCTGCACACTGAAGAACAAAGCTCCTCCAATCAGAGTTGAGAGCTGCATGGGTATATGGCCATAACCATACATATGCAGAACACAATCTGAAAACTTGATTCTTTTTCTTTAGAAAAATAACAATAGTAGGTTTTTCCTATGTAGTAAAGCCTCTGACCTCCTCCTCCATAGGCTTTTGACTAGGTCTACAGTATCCATCATGAATTCCTTCCTATCAACCATGCCTCAAATTGAATTCTGATTCATGGATGGTTTCCCACATAACTTGACTTCAGTTTTGAAACTGTAGAACTAAAATCTACAAGGATGGTGAAAACCATGTATCTATTGGAAAGACAAAAACATGAAAATACAAACATCACCTATCCGAGAGAAATATAGCAAGCCATGAGTTAATGCCTAAATAGAATTTAGGGTTATAGTATTAGCTATGCTGGCTGTTGAGAGTGCAGCTTTGGATAAGGTGATTTGTTTCATTTCAATTTCTTCTCTGAAGGTTGGAGAGATGATTGAGTACTTAGAGGTGTCTACTGTATAATCACGAGGACTGGTAGAGTCTGGACCCCAGCGCCCACCCACATAACAAGATGGGCATCACATACATCCTTGTAACCCAGGCTCTGAGTGCAGCAGAGGCCATGGGATGCATTTGGAACACAGGCAAAATTGATCTCAATGTTGTACTAAAACTTGCTCTCATATTGCTTTATCTGTCTATTCTCATTGACATTGTGTATCGAAAAATTACAATTTTGTACATGGAATACCCATTGCAATAGCCATATAATTGTTGATTTATATAGTTTCCTTGTAAGTCACACAGGAAAAAGAAGAACTGAAAGAGTTAAAATAAGAATAAATGTATGCTATATCTTGTGTTTATCTGTGTTTGTAAGTGAGTATTGATTGGCAAATTCTATTTCCACTTGAATCCAAATAATAGGCCTGATAGTTCTGAGCAATATGATAGATCATAATATTGTTTCTTCGTCCCCCAATAGCATTTATGTGAATAATTCATTGATAAGCAGTGGATATACTATATCAAAAAGCCATGCATTGACATCCTGAAAACAATTACTGATGCTCACACTGGGACTGGATTATTCAGATGCAAAGTCTCTCATCAGATAACTAACCTGCAGGGAAGAAACCAACAAGTCAGGAAATTCCAGGGTCACGTTCTAAGTGAATATTTAGAGGTAGATACAATGTTTCATGGAAGCATACTGTGTAGCTGTAAAACACCAGGGAAGACTTCAGAGAGAGACAGTCCAGAGATGGGAAGGCAGTAAGAGAGAATTAAGCAGGCAAGAAGTTATCTCTAAATGATCTCCTTGGGTCTGGGGAGTTTGCTCAGTGGTTAAAGTGCTTGCAATGTAGGCATGTGGACCAGTTTGGAGCCTCAGAGCATGGCTTGGAAGTCAAAAACAACGGATTTCCAGAGTAAGGTCGAAGCATGATTATGGATAATTCCTAATATCAACCTTGCCCCTCAAAAGGCATGCATACACACATTTATGTATACACCACAAACACACACAAAGCATGCAAAAGAAACAATGTATACAACCCCCCCCACACATGTTAAAATGATAAAAAATCTTTACAAGAGAGATGAGAGACAAGTAGTAGATACAAATATATTGATGAGGTATTAAAAAAGAACAGCCGAAGTAGTAGCGGAGACCCTAGAGCTTTATATGTGCATGTTTTAAATCATCATAAGCCGAAAAATTAGATGTCAAAGATACATTTCCAGCAAAACTGACAATAAAAACCTGAAATCAAAAGCACAGATGAGCCAAAAGCCACCTCGAAAATTGATGTAGTAATAACCAGAAGCCGCCGGCCAAAACCTGCAGAGTTGTGTCTCAGATAGTTTTAAAGAACACATAATCACCGTCTTCCACAAATGAGAATCAGTATGACTTTCATGGTGCCAGGCGACCACCTTTGAATCTCTGTTAGAAATCACGAATGGTTTAAATTACAGCTGGTGTTGAAGACTGCTTCAGTTTTCCCTGCAGCTGACGCATCTGAATCTGAAAGCCTGACACCATTCTGGACTTTGGTTTCCAGATAAAGGAGAGGGCCTGGTTCACACTGGGCTGGCTAGTTGCAGACAGGATCAAAGCCAGTGGCTGAGCCCAGAACCAGGGTTCCTTCTGGTACCTTCCTGACCTGCACACGAAGATGGCAGGACGTGGGAAGCCTTTACTTGTATGCAATAGGCTGCTCTTTCTAGCTGTGCCGGCTCAGCCAGCCTTTCCAAATACATGGCAGCAGCCCTTGGCAGCTTTGCCGGCTGAGTTCTGGTTAATTCACATGTGGATCAATACAGACAACTCTCAAGGCACTACTTTAACCGACTTACTGTGGCCACAAAAGATGTTCTCCATCGTCTGAATCAGGCAGTTTTCTTATTATAGGATCGTCCTTGGACCGGATTCATCTGATACAGCAGAGAATGTGTGTTATTACTAACCATTAAGATGCTTTCGAAGTTATAAACATTTACTCATTTAATCCTTTTATATTACCAGTCCTAGACCAGAGAAGAGATCAAGAAGCCAGGGAGAAAAGGACGGGCGACTTGGGAGAAGTCCTTTTCCCTCCAATATGTACATCTTAATGGAAGAGAAGTGAGCATAGCAACCAGTAACAACGTCAGATAATGCTTCAGGTAAAACAAAAACAAACAAACACACGGAGAACTAAGAGATATGTAGAGGGAGACTCAGTAATTCAGAAGAGGTAAGGAAAGGAGTAAGAGGAAAATCTTTCAGAGAGACAGAGGGTGGATCAAAGGCACAGGCCTTGGAAGCAATGCCGTGAGAGACTGTACTTTGTGTGTGTGTGTGCCTGTGTGCTGTGTAGGTGTGTGTGCTGTGTCTGTGTGTGTGTGTGTGTCTGTGTATGACTGTGTGTCTGTCTGTGTGTGTCTGTGGTTTGTATCTGTGTGTATATGTTTGTGGTATATGTGTCTGCGTGTGTCTCTGTATGTGTGTGTGTCTCTCTGTATGTATATGTGTGTGTCTCTGTGTGTGGTATGTCTGTGATTTGTATCTGTGTGTCTGTGTGTGTGGTGTGTGTGTGGTGTGTGTGTCTCTCTCTGTGTGTACGTGTGTGTCTCTGGGTGTGGTATGTCTCTGTGTGTTTTGTATCTGTGTGTATGTGTGTCTATGTATCTGTCTGTGTATGACTGTGTGTGTTTGTGTGTGTGTCTTTCTGTATGTATATGTGTGTGTCTCTGTGTGTGGTGTGTCTATGGTTTGTATCTGTGTGTCTGTGTGTGTGGTGTGTGTGTCTCTCTCTGTGTGTATGTGTGTGTTTCTGGGTGTGGTATGTCTCTGTCTGTGTTTTGTATCTGTGTGTATGTGTGTCTATGTATCTGTCTGTGTATGACTGTGTGTGTTTGTGTGTGTGTCTTTCTGTATGTATGTTTGTGTCTCTGTGTGTGGTGTGTCTATGGTTTGTATCTGTGTGTCTGTGTGTTTAGTATGTGTGTGGTGTGTGTCTCTTTATGTGTGTGGCATGTCTCTGTGTGTGTTTTGTATCTGTGTGTATGTGTGTCTATGTACGTGACTGTGTCTGTGTGTGTCTGTATGTGTGTGTCTCTCTGTGTATACATGTGTGTGTGTCTGTGTGCGGTGTGTCTCTGTGTGTGTTTTGTATCTGTGTGTATGTGTCTGTGGGGTGTATGTTGTGTGTTTGTGTGTGTGTGTGTTGCTGGGATTGAATCCAGAGCTGTGTGCATGTGAGGCAACTGCCCTACCACTGACACACGTCTCCAGGCCGTATGTTGCATCTTAACCCTAATGTGTTTCTAAAACAACCTATTATTCCTCAAAAATTATTGCAAAGAAGATAAGATTCTAATATTTGTTACTAGTTTTTAAAATTTAAATATTTTACTTTTGAAAATTTTAATCATGGGTTCCATTTTTCTGTCATTTCTCTCCGTCCCTTTTCTGCTTAAACTCCTCAGAAATTAGCATTCCTCAATTCCCTTCAGGTCATAACCTCTTCTCCTATAATACTGTTGTGTTCACACACACACACCCTTGCCCTTCCCCTACGGAGCCCATTTGGGATCGTTAGGTACATGTGCACAGGGCTCACCACAACCTATCTGCAAAGTCCTTTTACTTGGCTTCATTTAAGGTTAGATGAGGAAAAAGATGAAGTCGGTCCAAATCCTACCTACCATGGACAGGAGGGGGCCTCGGAGGACCGATGGTCAGGCTATGGCTGCAGCGAGTGGGGGAGTGGCTTGCCTTAGGGGGTGTGGCCACTGATAGGTTACTCATGCTTCATTGGACAGCCACCGGGTGCATATGGGCTGCATTGATTGGTCTCAGATGCTTATTGATAGTGAAAGCAAAACGAAAAAGAGGAGCTGCAGTCATGGGAGAGAGGGGTTTGGGGGAACTAGGGGGAGTTGGAGTGGGACAGTGGCGAGTAGATATGATCTAGTCACATTCTGTAGATGTATTAGACTGTCTAAGAATAAAAAATGCATTATTTTAAAAATAGAAATAGACGGGGACGTCATCACGAAGTAATTATCACAAGCTTGCTGGGAAAACCTCAGCATCCCACAGCACACTTAGCTTGCTGGGAAAACCTCAGCATCCCACAGCACACTTAGCTAACGATTTTGGGTGAACACATGTTTCATCTATATAACAAGCAATTGTGTTAATATGATTTTCTCTAATAGAAGTATTTTGTCTCAACGACACACATCAAAAGTCTTTGGAACTTAAAAGTAAAATTTAAAATCGCTTTAAACATCATCCAGGTCAAATTGCTTTTTCTGTAAAGTCCTGAAATTCACTTAATGGGTGCAAAAGCAGAGATTTCACTTATAGTCGTGGGTAATCCAATATCCATACATTGCTGTATTTTCATCACCATTGGCGATATTAGTTGATCTTTTCACACAACCACATCAACACTCCTCCCACGTTCCAAGATCTCTTACCCAACTCTGAGAGGAGATCAACGGTTCCAACATCTACTCCATTTTCAGGGTTAGCAGATATGAACGTTTTATCGCAGTCCTTCTCCAGAGGTCTGGTCATATTCCGAGGGCAGCAGAGAGAGACCAGAAAGCAACATGATACAATTCATATGTTAAAGAGAATACTAGCTGCTGTCTGTTCAATGGGGATTCATGGTCTGGAAGTGAAGGCAGGGAGGCCTGGTGAGAGTGGGGGAGGGTGGTGAGGAGGAGGAGGAGAAGGAAGAGGAGGAGGAGGAAGGGGAGGAGGAGGAGGAAGAGGAGGAGGAGGAAGAAGAAGAGGAGGAGGAGAAGGTTCAGTGGTGGGGAGACCTTGGACTTGGATAACACAATGACAGTGGAGCCAGTGTGGCTTCAGGGAGGATTGGATGGGGATGAGACAACTGGTTTAAGGACTGGATTCTTATGTTTGGGGTTTGAACAATTGCATGGGTGCTGATGCCAACCAAGGAAATTGAGGAAATTCCATAGGTATGGAAAAAAATTAGAAAAAATTCTTTTCAGAATATTTTAGGGTACAGATGAGGAGAGAGTGGTGTTGTTCTTCAGCCCTGGGCTGTTCATAGCAATGGATAAGACTCTCAGAGAAGCATTTACAATTTAGTTGATTCATGGGGTTTCTAAATTAGCAAGGGTGGGCAGTGTTCTTCATGTCATTTGCCAGTGCGCTTTCTCCTATGACCCAGCTCAGATGTTTATCTCAGGCTCACAGATATGAATTCCCAGTCCACCATCTTGTGCTTGTTTTGTCTGCCTCTAAGATTTTCCTTACTAAGATCTAATTAATTGAAAGAAACGTAGCACATGGAAATGCTACATAAATTACTAGTAGACAGTCGATAGAATTCTCTTTTAAAATAGGCACACACTAGAGACGTTTAGAGTTCTAATATGCTATGTATACATTTGTTACAAACCACATAAGGTAACACTTCCTGAACATGGCCCAGAAAAGGCCCCAAACCATCGTCCTTTCTTACATTTTCTTGGGAATTTCCTAGGACTCAATCTTTTGGTGGAGGGAATGTCATGGTCAGAATTGTTGACAGTGTCACTGATGACTGAATACCAGAAAGGCAAAGGAGAGTGCAGACAGTGCCTGTCTGCAGGCAGAGGACTCACAGGTGTGCGGTTTCCAGAGGTCAGAACAAGATATTGTGGCACTTGGGTATAGAATAACTGATGTCACCTGTGTGACCAACTAGGCACACTTTCTCAACACTGGGCCTCACTGTGTACAATATGTGTTAATCTCTGATGCCTCCCAGAGGTGTTCGTAAGATAAATAAGACAATGTAAATAATTTGCTTACTCTTGTTTTCTGAAAAGATAGCACACAGTACACAGCCATGTCATACGCCTACTGTTTCCACAGAGATGAAACCAAAGGGGGAGTTTGCTGACCCACTGACAGGGTAATATGGTATCCCTAGCCTTCTACATCTGGGGATGAGAAACAAAATCTGTAATCCCCACAAATAAAGTCAAATCAAAGAGTCCTCTTTCTCTCCTCCTCTTCTCTCCCCTCCCCTCCCCTCCCCTCCCCTCCCCTCCCCTCCCCTCCCCTCCCCTCCCCTCCCCTCCCCTCCCCTCCCCTCCCCTCCCCTCCCCTCCCCTCCCCTCCCCTCCCCTCCCCTCCCCTCCCCTCCCCTCCCCCCTCTCTCTTTCTCTCTTTCTCTCTCTCTCTTGAGACAGGGTTTCTATGTATAGCCCTGGCTGTCCTGGAACTCACTCTGTAGACCAGGCTGGCCTCAAACGCAGAAATCTGCCTGCCTCTGCCTCCCAAGTGCTGGGACTAAAGGTGTGGCCATCACTGCCCGGTAAGAGTCCACTTTCAATATTCCTCCCACTTAAATCCAAAGGAATGCAAACGCTTGATATTTCCAGCATCCTTAGAAACGCACTGAGTCTGAAAGTGAAAACAGAACACGCAGTTAAAAGGAATGTTATAGCACAATGTTCCCTAACAAGCATCAACAGCACCAGTGCTCAACCCTGGACTGCGGCGCTGCACACGAGCGCTTTCGGCCGCCTCTAACCTGTCTGTGTTGGAGGCTTTGATTGCTCTCTGGCCACACAAAGTTAAGGATTATCGGGGGTAATTTATGCCATTTGTTAACAGGCTTGGTTTTAAAATGAAAATAATGAAACTGAATATAAACCAGGATCCATTCTAGAAGTCAGCCAGACTAAACCGGAGTCCACGGCTCCAGGAAACGGTGTTTAGGAGGCTGCAGACATACAGGGCGGTCCTATTTCTTTAAGCATGTGATTCTTTGGAATTCACTAGAGTTGGTCGGAAGTAGAAGAGCAGCGACTTGGAAAGCCAGAAATCTGCCAAGGTACTGTGCAAATTACAAGGCAATTGATGGGTTTTTCTTATGCCTTAACAGTCTGCTCACTAAAGACGTCCACTGACTCCCTGCTTTAACTACCCCACCTTGGATGACTAGGGAGTGCTAAATATTGGGATAGGCAAAGAGAAAAGAAACACAGATCAGTCTGTCAGACAAATCTTTACTGATCATAAGATGAGATCACCCTAATCTTTATCTTCTTTTTCTCCCTCCAACCTCTCTCCCTCTATCCCTTCCTTTCCTCCCTCCCTCTCTCTCCCTCCTTCTCCCCTCCCTGTGTGTGTGTTTATGTGGATAAAGACACACGTGTGTGTGTGCATGCATCATGTATGTGTGAGGTCAGGAATCAATCTCAGCTGTAATCCCGCACAAGCTCTCCCTACCGATTTTTTTTGAGACAATGTCTCTCACTGCAACCTCAGGCTTTCTGATTAGGTGGCACTGACCATGTCAAGAGCCACAGGGATCTGCCATCTGCTGCTTCCCAGCTCTGGGAGCCTGATTGAACAGACCTGTCTCCAGTATCTCAACAGTAAATGAAAACTCATGACAAACTGCATAAAGACATTTGCAGAAAATGTTTCATTTTCTGATATCTGGAGTTTTATGGGAGTTTCAAAGTTGCTGTCCAAGTTCTTAGAAGGTTCGGAATCGTGACTGGGCTGAGATAAAGATAGTCATCGGTGGAGTCTAAATTGGGGCACCATGTTAAGGTTGTGGTGATTTTAGCAGAAGTCTCCAAAAGACATCAAATTTTGTCGTATCCTACTCCAGATAAGTCTTACTAGGTCAACTGACATTTTTTCTTTCTTTTTTAAAAGGTTTATTCTATCTATCTATCTATCTATCTATCTATCTATCTATCTATCTATCTATCTGAATGTTTTGCCTGCAAATAGTACCACATAGTAGTCTCCAAGGTTAGATGGGAGTGTTGGATTGCTTGGAACTGGAGTTACAGATGGTTGTGAGGCACCATGTAGGTGCTGGGACCTGAACCTGGGTTGTTTTCAAGGTTGAGCAAGCGCGCTCACACACTTAGCCATCTCTCCAGCCCCAGTTTAACTGTTCTTATTTGTATGACCACTGTGTTCAAATCCCTCCTATTGTCATAGCCTTTGTCCCAGTCCCCCCAGTCAGAAAGGTTTATTTGTTTCTATTTCATGTGAGACACAAATTTCTATTTCATAGAATCTATGCAATGGTCCATGAACGTTTGAGTAAGAACTCATGATAAAGCAAGTGTCTATAGGATAATCTACTAAGTATGGTGTGAGTTGACAGCACCAGCCCTGAATAGCCAGACTATTGTTGTCCATATCACTAGTTTTGAGGCATTCTTAGAGAGGTCATCTCTGGGAGGTGTCAGAGTACTCTATCTTCAGTGTTGCATGAAGGGCGTCACACAGACCTGTGCATCGTGAATAAAGTGACAGACGCAGAGAAATCCAGAAGGCAAACATTACTGAGGATTAGCTTTCATGCTTGGGTTACTGCTGTGCCTCAGCCTACAGCTAGAATAAGACACCAAAGGGGGAAGATACTCAGACAGAAGCCTCGGGAGGATTATCGCACTGCTCTTTTCAGAAGCAAGTCTGACAGCCATCCTCGGGGTCATACATTTAGTGACAGGAGGAGGGCAAGTCACAAAGCCAAGGACGTTTGAGTTCTGGACTCGGTCTTCATGGTTTCATAGGTTAGAGCTGTCCTTTTCAATCCCAGTGCAAGGTTTATTCAAAGTCTTCATGCCTTATCACCTCACATGTAAGATGAGACCAAAGACAGACCCTATATCACAATATAAACTGTACTTGTGGCTAATAATAGATACTATATTGATATACAGTAAAATTATGCCATGTATCAGATATTTCTGGACAACTAGGTCGTGTGTTTGTTATAGATAGGCATGGAACCTTGCATGCTTTGATCCCCTATGGCCTGGCTTGGTTACGGACACATGGTGGTAGCACCTCTCATTACAATGACCCTTAAAACAGTTTCCCTATGCTGTGCTTAACTATATGTGGTTTTAAAACTTGTTCCATCTCCCTACAAGGCAGAAAGAAATTAGTTTTTCTTAAGCAAACAGAAATTCCAGGATTAAATGACTTGTCTAAGTTCATCCCACTTGGAAAATACAGCATGAAACTCAGTAGCACGGCAGTATTTTCAACTCAGCGGCCCCCTGGCTCATGTTGCGATGATATTCTTTGGCAGGATCAATATGTGTGACCCGCTTTATCTATGGGACACTAGGCATGAAAATATAAGGTGTCTGGGAAGTTTCTCCCAGTGGGTTCCAGAGACAGAATGTAGATACACTGGCTTTTAACAATGTCACAGACTCAGCCCTGCCCACTGAACTCACCCTGCTTCAGGAAACTCTGGTACCCTGCCACATACAAACTATAGGTCACACAGAGAGACTTGTCAGGGATAGCAGGGGTCTCTGCATGCATATGTAGTTGGAGTCAGTGTACAAAGGCACAAAGAGAAGGATGGTCAGTGGGACTTCCACCTTGGGACCTACTACCCTGTGCTTCTGAGAAGGGGTGAGCTTTTGTGTCCTAAGCTGTCCATGGTGCCCGGGGAGAAAGATAGAGATGGAATGCAGATGGAATCCCTGGAGGAACAAGTGCATATCCCTCTTGATTATCTCTGTTGGTATGTACTGAGGACATTCTGTGAAATGACTGTCAGTACTGAGTCCTTGGTGACTGTCCCACTGTGTCTGAGAAGATTTGTTACATCACAGCATCTTCCTTGGCTTGATGCATTTATTTTTTAAAATCTTGAATCACAGCTGAGTGTGATGGTCCATACCTGCAGCCTCAGACTCCAGGGAGAGAAGAAGGACCAGTAACCCATATCTGCCACTGACACATAGGAAAAAGTTCAAGGGCAGGCTAGCCCATGTCTCTGTGTGTATGTAGATAGTATGATGGAAAGACTATACAATTCCCTTTGTCACAGACTAGTCCCGCTTTGCCTGTGGGGCAGCTGACACCCTGCTTTCAAAGATCTCTATTGCGAGTTTATGTTTCAGGCCATGGTTACCTATGTTAACTCCCTTTGAGTGGAGAGCCATCCATTTTGGTTAAAGCCAACTTTTGTGCATACGTCTATTTGCCGTATTCCAAATGGTCATGGACCATTCTCTGTGCTGGCCTTCAGTGAAGTACCTGTAGTGTATCAGCTTTTCAACCTGAAATAAGAGGCATTTGAACCTTTTGTGCATCGGGAAGTCAGTGGTCAGTCATCCCAATAGACCAGAGCTTTTCAGGTGGTTCTGTAGCATAAGATAAGGAACCAGAGGTGATAGATGCTACCCAGACATTCTCAGTGATGACCCATTTTTATGTCTTTTTGGTCTGCAAACTGTGTTTGGTCTAGAAACAGTGATGTCTGCTTTTCCTACTTGATATTTATCAAAAGGTAAAAATGTGCTTCATTTTGATAGGTTCACTCAGATCGGACTTGAGCTGGTCAAACCTGATTCCTTAACTCAAGCCCAGGTCTAACTTACTGGTTGTGCAACCTGATTTCAAAGCACTATGAGTAAAATGGTTCCTTGCTTGATGTAACATTCTGATACTATTGTCGGGAAATTCTACATGATGTCATTTTTGAACGTAGGTTTGTAAGTTAAATATGATGAGACAGTGGGGCATGAGTAGAGAGACCAGGTACATTCAATGTGTATATCTAACCCGTTTTTTGTTTGTTTGTTTGTTTTTTTTTTTTTTTTTTTTTTTTTTGCCTTGTTCTCAAGTAAGATTTACTGAGCCCAGTGAGCAGAGTTCTGATACCACAATGCTTTAGAGTTAAAGGAAACACAAAGTGATTCCTAGGTAAATATATGACTTAAGAAGGTACACAGACAGTCTGCACAAGCTATGTTTTCTCTGTAATCCAGTGCTTTCTTTGAATAAAGAAAGAAGCTAATGTCATCCTAAGAGATCTTTGTGAGCAAGGATCCATATTGTAGCCTGCCTTGTGAGTTCCCTGAATGGACAGGGCAATACCTTATCAAAATAATGGTGGTGCAAAAGAAAAGGGAAGAGTGGGGCAATCCATAGCTGTTGCTGAGTTCAGATTTTATTTACTCTTCTATAACTCAAAGATGGCTTTAGTGTGGGATATGAATATGGGAAATGAAAAAATCAGCATTAGTTTTGCATAGTTTTTCCATTATACATGCATGGGCTTTGTAGAAAGACTTGCAGTGATGGGAACAGTTATTTAAATGATTGCCTGACAGCACAAGGGTCTGAGTTAGAGCCCCAGGTGAGGTGCATTCTTGCAGCACTGGAACTGGGGATGTAAAGACAGGTGGATCCCTGGAGCTCTCTAGAATGGCAGTGTATCTAACCTAACCAGTGAGACTAGACCTGTGAGAGACTCTGTGTCAAAGGAGGATCATTTCTGAGATTGACATTTGAGGACGGGCCTCCATGTACATGTATACATTTATGTGCATCTGCACACACATAAATGCAATACACACACACACACACACACACACACACATGCACGCACGCGTGCGTGCACACACACACACACTGAAAAAAAAAGAGAAATATTACTTGTATCATTTTGGGATTATTTCCTATAGGTTAAACAAATGATCTCATATTTACATTTAAAGACAGCATAGCATAATAAAAAGCTGGGTAGTAAATTGAATGCTAATAATTTAGAATGCTAATTTTCTTTATGTTAGAATGACATAAGATAAACTAAAATGGGGGACTAAAGCACATGGTGGTAGGTACCAAGACAGACTGTGAAGAAGGGAAGCTCTGTATTTAATTCTATGAAGATACTCTTCTGAATTTCAACCTACGAGCTTACATTTTCATTTTGCAGTTACTTCACTGACCCTGCTCAAGGCCTAAGTAAGTGCACAAGTCCGTGGTCCAAAAGATACCATGTGTAGTCCAAGTTCAGTGTCAGAAAAGAACGCTGCCTAGAGCTCAGCTCCTTTGAAGGGAAAGTGGCTGAAAGCCCAGGGTGTCCAACATCACAGACCCATGCTCCCCTGGAGCTGCTCTTTCATCATAATTGCTCTGGGAGGTTGGTTTTCAGGAGGACACTCTTGCCATGTTCCCTTTCACCTTCATACACTCTCACGCCCACTGCTGTCCTCCCTCGTGAGAGTCACGGGGACAGAACCGCAGGAGCTACAGAAAACCACGCTTGAAAGCAAATTCAAGGGAACAGAGCATCGGTGTAACCCTTTTCAAATAAATACATAATACAGTAACAAATAGGAATCTGACTCTTCAAAGAGTAATGCTTTGGAGATTCGGTGACCTGGTGGCCCTTAGTTAAAAATAAAAATTGAAAGCCTAGGTACAGAAGTCGGGAGGACTTCTGAGACCACAGGTCATCAATCTGCTCTGACATGGAAGAGGTTAGCAGTGGCCAGAAATAAACCATCTTTGGAAATGGGCTTATGTGCACTAGCTGGTGTTCTCTGAGCACAGATTAGCCAAATAGAACACACAGTGTGTCTTCAATAATCATCACGTAGGCACAGGCTATGTCTTCAATTATCACCACGCACTTGTGGGCATTTAACAAAAGTCTGGGCTTCCATGTTAAACTCATAATCTGGATCAGAGCAGGATTTACAATTTAAAAGGATTGATTGTCTTTAAAAACAATCCAATTTAGTGAAATACCATTCAGAAGCAACGAGGGAGGGAGGAGCAATAAACAGCTCAACAATTATAATTAACAATCACATGTCAGTATAAAAAGCAGAAAGGGGACCGTAGGAGAAGTCAGAGAAAGCAGAAAATAGCTATTGTAATTAAATTACTCGTGTTTTTATTCCACACGTGAACACTCAGGCAAACCATGTCGAGACTGAACAGGATGCTCTCTTTTCTTCTTAAGTTATACCAGCTCCTGTTTGAATTACCTCATGCTCACATATGCTCGTCCACACCCAAGCGGAGATGGGCACATCATGAGATGGACTTGGCCGGCATATCGTTCATAAACTCCAGGCTAGTTGAAAACTATTTTGGGTTTCTTACTCAAATCAGATTTCAACTTTGATTTTTCAAAGGTTAATAGGTTGGTACACTGGTCTGTTATGTCAACAGAGCCCTGGGAAAAAATTAATCATGAAAGCTATACAAAAGGTCAAAAGGAAGAGATTGAAAACTCTCCAGCAAAGAAACCACAGACCAGGTTCCACGTGTCCCTAAACCATTTTATCCAAATGAAAGATGGGAGGGCAAAGATGGGATGGTGAGATTGGGCTGTGGTCACTGATGGAGAAGGCTGACAAATGTTAGTTGGACAGAGAAGGACATTTCAGCAGCCCATTGTGACCCTGTGCTCTCCAAAGAGGCCAATGCAATAAAAAGAGAGGTGGGATCTCTGTCAACTAGTCTCATTCCAGTGTTAGGTAGCAGACATTGGCTACTGTAGAAAATACAGTGGTTATTCTACACAGGAGAATCTGAAGTGCTGAACATCACACAAAGCATAGTGTATTTGGAGTCTGCTCCTATAGTGACATGACAGGTGGGGCTACGGAAGCTGGGATGGGCAGAGCTCCGCTTCTGTTTCACTTTTGCCTTTGCCATCCTGTGTGGTGTTAGTAATGTTATTTGTAGCTCACAAATGTCACACATTACGTGTATCTTGGCAACAGAAAGAATATGGAGTCAGGTCAACACTGCTGAATGTCTGGGTAGGTAGAAGCTTCTAGAGGCAAAAAAAAGAAGACTGAGTGTTTGTCAAGTTTCCTATGTAGAAGACAGATTTAGCATTGGCTGTTGAATCTGTTCTTCTTCCATGTAAACTAGGTGATGGTTTAAGTAATCCAGATCATTCACATTAAACCAAGTGCTACGGTTTCAAGCATCAAAAAAAAAAAAAAAAAAAAAAAAAAAAAAAAAAAAAAAAAGTAGAAAAAAATGTAAGTAGAACACCAGAAGATAAGAAACTGAACAGATGACTAAAATACAACATATACTTTATATGACTCAAAATATAACCAGTAGAAGTATACATATAAAGTTATAAGTATGGAGAAGTCATTTTCAGAGTGACGGAGGATCTTAGTTCCTTTTTTCATTTCCTATGACATTTTTGTTCCTCAGAGAAAACTTGCTGAGACGACATTAGCGTTAACAACATGCGAAGCATACACTAGAGTGGACAACGAGGTACTCGGTACATCCGAGATGGCTTTGTACCTGTCTCCACTCCATCGCTGCCAGGGGCTCTCTGAAGACACACTGATGGTCTTGCTGTTTCTGTGACTTTAGGGATAATGCAGGCTTCACTGACACTCTGGCTCATACCAGGCTGTAGTCAAGCTGTTGGCTGAAACTGGGTTCCTGTCAGTGTGGAAGGATTTGCCTCTTAGTGCTCTATGTATTGTGGAAGGATTCGTGACAGTTTAGCATTTAGTGCCAGGATGAGGCGGGAGAGGATCAGTCTTCAGGTTTTCATTGTATCTTTAGAACTTGCCTCTCGTAAAGTGGACAACAGGTTTTTGATTTTAAGCTTTCATGTTTTTTTTTTTTGTAGAAATTAGTGTTGTATAAATCTGTCATTTATTTATCATCTGTCTGTCTATCTATCTATCTATCTATCTATCTATCTATCTATCTATCTATCTATTATCATCTATCTGAGACAGGGACTGTTTATATAGCCCTGACTCTCCTACAACATAGTATGTCAACCAGACTGGCCTCAAATACACAGAGATCCACCTGCCTCTGCCTGATAGGTGCTAAGATTAAGGTGTGTGCTACCATACCTGGTTCTGAAATTTCTTTCTTAAAAATCACCTGCACTTTTGTAAAGCCTCCTCAAGACCCATCTCCAATGCATGTTGGGTTCTACTTGTACATATTACATTTTGGTCATTTTTCTCATAAAAATTATTAATCTTCCCATCTGTTTTTGGTCCATTTCAAAGTAATCATCTTTTAAGAAGCACTGGAGGCTACCCAAAGTGCACACATTGGTCCATAGATTGATCAGAGATTCCAAGTTTTTTCCTTCTCTTCCTCTTGATTTCCCAAGCTGGTCTATTTACACTCAACAGTTGTGTATCCTCTCCTTAGCTTGATCTGGACACCTGTCTGTCCTGGTCAGCATGTGACTGATTTTTCCAACTTCTGTCTTTGCTCAAAATCACAGCTACCCTCATAGTCTGTGGATCTCCTACCATTGATCCCTCCCCTCTCCTGACAGGCTGTGGTTTCAGCCTCAGGTGAGCCCTTTACTGTGTAAGTGCCCCACTGTCAGAGTAGGAGAAAAACCATAGGGATTCATTGTCATGCAAACCCCTAGGCTTTTATTCTGTGGGTTTGCAGACAGCCTTAAGAATTGGCCTTTGTTTCAAGCACCAGAGAGTTCTCTGATGCCTGTAATCCACAATTACACCCTACAGACAAAGTTGTAGCTTTCGAATTCCAAGCTTTTCTCAGTTTTCAACAGATTCTTTTCCTCAGTCTGCCCCACTCAGTCTCCTCAGACAATTTACTAGTTCTCAAACCTCCATATACCTAATGGGAAAGCTGACAGGAATCCCTGTACGTCATCCACTTTCCATGCCACTTAATTCAGGTCTTTCTTGGAATTAATTTTTAATCATTGTATAATTATATATAGTAAGCACACAGATACTAAGCACCTGATTCACTGAGTACTGACAACCGTATTTTTTTTCCCGAGTGATTCATACCATGATCAGGCCATTGGACATTATCCTCTTCTGGAAGCATCCACTGTGCTCATTTCTAACGTTCTAGATCAGCACCCTGCATCATGATAAAATTAAGATAAAATCATATCATTTTAGTTCCTTTGCTTCTGGCTCAACATGATGCTTCTAACATTTGTCAGTGTTTGGTGTCAGCAGTCATTAAAATGTCTATGTCTTTATGATCTGTAGTCCATTAGGTCGTTTTTTATTTCTTTTCAATTTGGCCTGTCAATTGTGATAGCTGGGTGACTGATAACAAATACTAAGATGGCACCCACCTTCAAAAGTTTTGATTGATGGATTTCTGCAGGGAGCTTAGCGTTTGATATTTTCCAAAGCTTCGCATCAAATTCTTGTGAGTGTGAAGCTTCAGGGTTGGGAGGATAAAGACTAGCCACTGGTTCTTACAGACCTGCAGACCTTCCCTCTCTTCTCTCCTGTCTCAAAGGGGAGGGATTCCTTCCTTCTCCATTTTGTTCCCTTTTGACCTAGTAACAGTAATGTTTGTGAGTGTGAGTTTCTCCTGTTGTTTGCAGTGGTCTTTTGCTGTTCATATCTCATTGTGACTGTGAGAGTCAGTGGAGGGTGTTGTGGAGACAGTAAAGGTTTGAGTTGGGGCTTGAACACACGCTTCTGATTCCAGGAATCACGCTTTTCTTCTTGCTGTTTCCTACCCTGCATGGTTTATCTGGCCTGCTTCAGGATTCCTACCCCCGCTGACTTATTGATCACCCTCTATATAGACTCATGCTGAAATTTCTTCTATTCAGGGGAAAGAATAAATTAGCCTTTTTCTTTGAAACATGTCAGCCACAAAGTAACATTTTTACTTATTTCATCTTTTTCCAACAAACTGTAGTTTCCCATTCTATCCTTCAACTCACTGTAGAAACCACTTTGGGTTACACCACGTGAATGGATGGTTTTAAGGTCACTAATGATTTCTTAATATCCTGAATGAAACATGTCAGTTTAATTTTTCTTCCCTCCTGCTTTCCTCCATCCCTTCCATGCATCGTCTTTGCTCCTTCCTGTTCTCTTCCTCCTCTTTCACTTCCTCTTCCTTCCCTTCCCATCTTTTTTCCCTTCTCCTTCTTGAATTGAACCAAGAGCCCAGTACTTCCTAGGAAGTCGCCCTACTTTACTGCTGAGCTAGCTCTTCAGAACTCAATTTAATTTTTATTGTGTTAAGTTTCTTTTATTTAACAAAATAATCTTTTTAAAACTGTAATGATTAAGCCACACCAAGCTGTTCTTGATTCTTTCTGTATATTCTTCTTCAGCTGCTCACTTATTGGTTCAGGGAGGAGGAAGCTATTTGATGTCAATCAGAAACTAATTTCTGAAGAATTTTGTGTTAAAGACAAAGAAAGAATACAATTCTAAGTTCTAGTTATTTTCTAATAAAGAAGGGTGATTGTTATTGCATGCTGTTGTAAAAATTTTCTCTCTGGGAAATGTCTACACTCCTAAGGTCTCAATAAAAAACTTAAAGTTTGATTTCAACCAAAGTTCCTGCTGGGGAACAAATGACTTCATTAGATTTACTCACAGAGAATTAGTGACCATGCAATAGACACACTGGAAAGTCTGCACCCAGTACTTAGGATGGCTTCCCCACAGTTGGTCACATGGAGCTTCCACATCCTGTCGTCTTCTCCAGCCTAGAGACCTGGAGGCCATGTGCAATTAGAGCATCGTCACCTATGAGTGATTGAGAGGAGTAGCTGGATACTCAGGTGCAAGTCCAGTGACTGCCTTCCCTCCTTCTATAAGGAGGCATCAACAATCCAGAAAGCCCTCTGTGATGGTCTTTTGCAAGCATGAACCTCTGAACTCATAGAGATGGAGGAGAGAGCTCTGCAACTCAGGTTATACCTATTTAAGACACTGTGTAAAATCCACCAAAGAGACTATAAACAGCCTTCTCGATCTTGTTGACTGGGCGAGTCTTAAGTTCATAAAACTAAATACATGCTTTATTTTATGGCACAGAATTCAAGTAAATTAAATATTTGGAAGAGAGAAAAGGATTTCTAGGAAAACATACTTTATTTTATTAAGCCTGAGGAAATCACATGGCTCATCAGGAATCCAGGGTGGGAAGAATCTTCTGAACAGAGAGTCTGCTCTTAGAAAAAGCAAAGGGATTCATTCCCTGGCTAACTTTTCTATTCTGTGCTTGGGGAAGGGGTAGGCTTGAACATTTTTCTAGCCCTAAAAAGCAACAACAAATCTAAGGTGATGAAAATGTGATTCAAGGAGGCCAGGCTGCATCTCAAGTGAGCAGCTGAATTTGGCCACATTGTCTGCATGGATCTGGCCTTAGGGCCATCAAGGGGCTGTGGAATCTCCTTCCGTGATTGTGGACATCTGCGGAAACCAGGCGATGTGTGTAGAAGTGTCCCTGCATAGAGGTCCTGAGAGGCTGTGGCCACACTGCAGCTCTCCATATCGTAAGACTGTATTCCTTTTTCTTTTCACTCTCTCTCTCCCAACTTCAGGGATGGATCATTTCACAGAGTTCCCTCCTAGTGGATTCTAAGTTGTCTGTATGAATCCCTTTTCCATAATTAAGAACTATCCACAGAGCCACATCAGTTTAGAAACGTTTACATATACACAAACGAAGCTGATGGAGTCATAAGAAGTGACTCATAATGCATAGCAACAGCCTACTCACTTTCCTAGGAAACAAATCTTTATGATTTTGTTAGATGCTCACATCTAGGCTCCACGTAGTCTGGAATTACCCTCTGCAGAGTGTGGGGTGGTTTAAGTGATATGCCCTCCCCCCATAAATCTCAGGCATGACTTTGTTAGAAGAAATATGTCACAGTGGGTAGACTTGAAGATTAAAAACCCTCCAGCTCTCCCCAGTATGTCTCCCCTGTTGCGACCCTCCCCCTGCCTCCTTTGCTCTGCTATTATAGACTCTAACCCTCTGAAACCATAAGCCCCAGATAAATCCATCCTTTTGTACATTGCATTGGGCATATTGTTTTATCTCAGCAAATTAAAAGTGACTAATATAGAGCATGATTTGTTCATATATTGGTTTCCTGGATGAATTTAAAGACATCTGACCAGAGTACATGCTCCCCAAGTAGCTCAACTGGTTTTCAACAAAATCTCAGTCCTTATGTTCAATGTCTCCATTCTCACCAGAGAACTACCACAGGAACTTGGAATCCATTACAAGAAGGAATTTATTCCCTGGTACGCTGTACTGTAGATTAAAAAATAAAACCTTAATTTATTCAATCAGTATATTTTCACATAGCATCTACCATGAAGATATTACTAAATGCCAATCATTTTCTTTAGATCATGAAGAGTAGTATCCTAAGAGTATTTCTTCACCATCACACCAAACACAGTAAAAAGTACCAAAAATGCAAGACCACAAATGGCTGGGCACAGTTGGAACACTGGGAATATGTTTAAAGGTCACATAAGATTTGGGTATGAATAGACAGAGGGGAGAGAAGCAGAACGGTCCATGCATAAACCCACCTTCTCTTTCTGTCTCCAAAAAACTCAGCATAAAATATAAGGCTATTTCTCATGGATTAGTCTCCTGTTCTTTCCATACCGAGCCCAGATTGATAATTAATGACCCTTGAGAGAAGGCGACTTAACTTTGCCTTTTCTGCAGAGTTCGGGGAACAGAGGACACCAAGACGCCCTTGCTCTCTAATTAGAGAGGTTGGAGCCTATTGATCATCACGGAGATAAGCCTGTGACCTACTTCAAAGGAGCAATTTCAGCACAGGCAGGTGACACCTGGGCTTCTACAGGGCTGTGACTATAAGCGCAGGGATCCTGTACCACTGGGGGTTCATTTTAAAGAAGAGTGTGCTCTCTAAATCAGAGCAGAAGACCAATCTTCAATAGAGCTGTCTTCTCCCCTCACACAAACCCTTCGAGTTGATCCTCCAACCTTAAGCTTTGTCTCTGGTCTAAAAGAGTGAAATGAATTTGGAAAGTATGTTTTTTTTAAAAGGTATAGAAATCATATTTTTCTCTTTTAATTTGTACTGGTTAAAAAAAAGCAATATGATGGCTTGGGAATTTTGAGTTACAATAAGAAGTAATTTTTATAAACATTGAAAGTTCTTTTTAAATATCCCTGACAATTTGTTTACGGTGACTGTCTTGTTGATGGAACCAGTTTAGAGTATTGGATTGTAGTGCATTGTTGTCTGATGAAGCAATGGTTTCATTAAGATGGCCCAGATGCAACCAGAATGGCTGTATCACAGGAACAGGAGCTTGGTGCACTGGCTTTACATGAGCCCACATATTGGACTGCTCTAATTTTCAATAACCTTTCTTAAGTGATATATAAACAGTGAGCTTTAATTTTTAAAAATTATGATAAAATACATATAACATAAAATTTAATCTCAACTCTCTGAAAAAGATATGAAGTAAATCTGCCTTGCTGTGGTTACTGCCCTCCCCCCCACCTTCCCAGGACTTTTATCTTGAAACACTGAAACTCCATTCTTCTAATCCATTGATAATCCCCTATGCCCTGCCCCCCCAGTCACAGGAAACCTCTTCTTCACTCTTACTCTATGTGCAGAACTTCACAATGTCTGTCCTTTCATAACTGGCTTCCTTTATTCCATGTTGTTGTATGTCAGTTCTTTGGTTATTAAGGACAAAACATACACCATTGTCTACACAGCATGCAAGGTTTATGCATCATCTGCTGGTAGTCAATTGGGTGGCTTCAGCCTCTTGGCCATTGTCAATGTTGCTGCTGTCAACACAGGTGTGCAAATATCTCTTCAGATCTCGACTCCTCTCATGGTATATATGAAGGGTGTATACCCTGAAGTGAAAGTACCAGGTCATAACTCTGCTTTGACTTGGGTCCATACATGCTGTAGACAAGGGGCAGAAAGAGAGAAGAGAAGAGAAGAGAAGAGAAGAGAAGAGAAGAGAAGAGAAGAGAAGAGAAGAGAAGAAGAGAAGAGAGATCCCTTCTTTCACAAGAACTATCACAGAGGCAGGGGACTGGGAGGGGGTAAGAGGGGGACCAAAAACCTACGACTGTCAGAGATTTATCTCAGAGAGCTTGAGGGAAGATTAGCATTGCCTATCACCTTGTACTTACATCACTAGGAACCTTTTGGGGACCAGGGAAAAGTTCATATTCCATTCTCAACCATCACCACCCTCCAGGGTGCACGCCAAGCTTGGTGCTGCATGGATCTGCATAGTTCTGCACTTTGATTTAAACGTGGGAACTGCAGGAAGAACATAGAAACATCTAGAAGGGTTGAGGAGAGGGATTCCTTCTGAGTTTAAGGATGACAACTCCATGCCATACATTTTTGGGGGATTAAAATTGTTCTTTTCACTAGTTTGCAAATGTGTAGAGGGAAAAACCACAATGCATTTTTTTTATTTTTCATGAATGACAGTTTTGTGTATTCTTTTTGGTAACCAACAGTGAGCCAAGCAGGGGAATTTCTGAGGCTGGTAGAGGAAGTCAGATGATGAAGGTATTCACCTGCCTAGTCCCCAGGCTGACCTCCACAGAGAAGAGTCAGCTCTACATCTGACATTGGAGCAGCACCAGAAATGCTCAGGGTGAGAGGGGACTCAGAGGGGAGCTGAGGTGATTGGAGGTGGAGTGAGTGGATATCCTGGGAGAGTCACTGCTCAGAAGTGATCTCAGTGCCAGCACAGAGATAGACACTGTGTAGGTAAAGTGGTAAGCTTTCTTATCTAAAGACTCTCAGAATCCCCATCTGTTGACTCAGGGGTGGGGCATGAGAACAGTGGTTTCTCAGCTGTGTCATTCTAAAACGTGTCTTTTAGCCATCCTCAAAGAGGGAAAAAGATACTAGAAATATGGTTTTTCTCCATAAAATCGTGACAGGTATTGGGTGTTTGCTTCAATTCACTCCCATCCATCCATGCATGGCAGAATTCACAGTGTTGACACTCACTGCACCAATATTTCCCGGTAATAAAGAGGCCATTAGTTCCAGGTGGCCAATAGCCAACTCAAGTTTGGGAACCACCATCATAGCATAACACAGGGCCAAAACCCCGGGCTACTGCCATTTTATTTTCTACATCTTCTAAGTTTAACACCAGGGTGTGGACCACCAAACACCTCAGATTTCCGTAGTGGAATGTGCAGAACCCCGGGATTAGGGGAAAAAAGAAACTATGACTTTTACCCTGCTCACTGCCTGGACTGGTTTCTGTGTGCTGTTTAAATGTAACACATGTTTTGCAAACTCAGGCCATAATTTTGGGGCTGTTTTATGGAGGAGTTTCAGTTTAGAAGGCAACCCCCATTCTCTTACAATTAAATCAGCCTGTATTAAATTCCAAGTTGAGTTGTTGTTTTGCAAAACACAAAGGTGGTTGTGTCCACCTACAGCTTGCCTTTCTCTGATATGATGGTTGTTATGAATGTCCTCATAATATCGCCTGGGGGTTATTTAGCAAAGATAGGAGTTGTTATTCTGTTCTTTTTTATTAAAGAGCCAAGTTCTGTTTTTTAAGCAACAGTCATTGCCTCCCTCCATCTTCAGTGTTTATGAATTTTGCTGATATTGCTGATCATTCTTTAACGTAGTCAACAAATATTTGTTAAATCCCTCTGGTTATCTTCCTGTCAGGCAGAAATAAAGTGACTTGTGTTCCTGGGTTCAAAGAAATACCAGGTTAACTACTAGAAATTTCCCTTCTAAGTCCTCCCCCTTCCCTTTCTCATCTTACCTCTCCCCTCTCTTGTCTCTCTTTCTCTCTCCCTCTCTTCCTCCCTCTCTCTCTGTCCCTCCCCTCCTTCTTCTTCCTCCTCTCTTATTTTACCCTCTTTCTTTGGAGTCAAACTGCATTGAGAATGAAATATCCTGGAAGATTCTTTGGGTGGTACAAAACCTATTTTTACACATTGCTCCAGAAATAACCTAAGCAGGTTGGTGGCCATTTGACAGGAACTTTGCAGGGAGGGAGGGACTTCAGGGACTCCAAGATGGGATCAATTTCTCCCAGGTTTAAGTAACTGCCTGTTCTTTGTGCACAGACCCACACAGGACACTTGATGGAGGAGAAAATCCACTATAGTGCCTTTCTTTCTATCCCCCAACAGTCTAGCTGTTCTGTAGCACCTGGTTCTGTGGTACTGGCTCTGTAAAAGCCTCTTCATTTAGGTTGAGTTCTCCATCCCAGAAGATGACTTCCTTTTCCACTGGCAGTGCAGGGTCTCAGCATCTGTTCTGGGTCCTAGTATCAACCAGAGGCAAGTCCTCTGTCTCTAAACTAGTCTCACTCCAGCAGAACGTAGAGTGGAAATAATAAATCTAAAAATGCTTCCTGTTCTTCCTCTGCTTTCCTCTGGACAAAGTAAGGTCTGCAAGAGGAGTGAGACTGAGGCCAGATAATAAGGGAAAATTATGCTGGTTCCTGCTCTTGTTAAGCAGGCAGGTCTCAATACATCTGTACAGTAGCATGAGAAAATTGTTGATGGAATAGATTCAATGTCAAATAACAGTGATGTCAATCGCAAACACTGAAAGTTACCACTTCGCCAGGAGCCAGGCACCCTACTAAGACTTAGCCTAGAGAAATAAGTAGCCCAGTCATTCATATTTAACTCTGTGTCACATAGTTTTAATGTTTGGATTCCCAAGGTCTTCTGGGACAACACCTGTCCTATCTTTGTTGTGTGGCATTTGAGAATTTCCTCTTGCCTATGGACTGTGAGACAGCCAGGACCTGTAACCAATCTGTGTCAGTGTAGATCCTGGCTCACCATCAATTAGCAGTGACCTTGACGCGTAACTGTCTCAGAGCTCTGTGTCTCAACTTCTGATCTGTGAAATGATAGGCCATTTCAGTACCACATTAGCTGCTGCTGCTATCAGTGCTGCAGCCATAATTATGTTCTTATCTACCATTCAGGTTTTAAAAAGACTCATTTTAGTTTTAAATCATGTGTGCATATGCATGCGTGTGTGTGTGTGTGTGTGTGTGTGTGTGTGTGTGTGTGTTATATTCCTCTGGAACTGTAGTTATAGGTAGTTGTGAGCCACCCATATGGGTTCTGGGAACCCAACTCAGGCCCTCTGCAAAAGTAACAGAGGACTATTAACTGCCAAGCCATCAATCCAGTCCCTAGTCATAAACACACACACACACACACACACACACACACACACACACACACACACACACAATCTCCTAACATAGGATCATCTAATGTCCCCTAACATAGCAGCCTATCTTAGTTAATACTTCTTTTTTTAATGATAAAATGCCACGAACAAAAATAACTTAAGGAGGAATGGGTTTGTTTGGCTTATGTATGCTCAATTACAGTCCACTGAAGGAAGCCAAGGCGGTAACTCAAACTGGGGAGGAACTTGGAGGCAGGACTTATGCAGAGGCTGGGGAAGGGTGTTGTTTACTGGATTGCTCCCCTTGGTTTCCTCAGTCTGTTTTCTTATATATCCCAGGACCAGCAGCCTAAGGGTGGCTCTTCCCACAATGGGCTGGGCCCTCTTACATGGGACACTAATAAAGAAAATGTCCAATGGCATTTTCAACATGATCTTGTTGAGAAATTTTCTCAGTTGAGGCTTCTTCATTTCTGATGAGTTTAGCGTGTGTCTGGTTGACATAAAAATTAGCTGGCACACAGCCACTCTGGGCTACAAGAATCCTGGCCCTCCTGAAATCTGCTGCATCTCAGTACCGTTGTATATGCAGACCCATTTCCACTAGATGCTATTCTTTCATCCTCAGTGTGGTAGTTTGAATGGTAATGGCTCTTATAGTCGTATACTTGACAGTCAGTTCCTAACCGGTGGAAACGTTTAGGAAGGATTAGGAGATGTATTCTTGTTGGAGGAGGCATGTCACTGGGGGTGGGCTTATAGGTTCTAAAGACTCAAAAAAGGGGCCTTCTCAGTTAGTGCAGGGCTCATTCTCTTAGCTGCTTCTTTACTCCGACATCACGGACTCAAACCCTTCACTGTTCCTTTACCCAGACTTTATGGACTCTAACCCTTGAAAATATAAGCACCAAATTCCACACATTTATGGCTTGCCTTGGTCATGGTGGTTTGTCATGAAAGAAGAATCCCCAACTGAGACATTTAATTAGAGAAGAACATCCTTCTTCTTGCTGGATTCGGATAAAATATTCCTATATCAGTGACTTTTCTGGAGTATCCCTTCTTTCTCTCTCTTTGTGACCTCAGTAGTCTTGAACTGTGGTCTACCAAATGATTTACAGGTTAACAACCATGTAGCATTATTGAGTATTTATTGCATTACTGAATATATAACAACTGGTTTTGTTACTTAAAAAAATGAATGTTTGTGACCTGAGATAAAGTTCTATTTTCCGTGTCCATTTCCTGCCTCAGACTTTGATAGTGTTTAATATGTTTGCATGTATTCATCTTGTAGAATGGTAAACTGCTGAATTAGTACACAGTGGGCACCTTGCAAATGTGAAAGTGGATATATTTTACATCTGAGATGTTTATGTTCAAATAATAAGCTCATAACAACTTCTCTTTTAATAATCCTAATGCTATACTTAACTTGCTGTCAAACTTTTCAAAGCAAAGCCAGAGAAGCCAGAACAGAGAAATTAAAATGGTATCCTACACAGACCTAAAGAGCTGAAGAAACCTTCTTAGAGGCTCACAGTGGCAAAATGGCTACTGTAGCATCATCCGTGTGACCTTAGAGTCTAGGCTCTTAACTATTTTGTGACATTGAGGAACCCATCAACACCCAGACACACTACTTGGAAGAAATTAAAACAGATTGGAAGAACTGAAATTTGACTTTGAGTCAACCCCACATCATACAGTGCTGTAATTCACGGCAGCTTCATTTTTTGTGATTCTGCATTTGTGTGCATGTGCGTGTATGTGTGCATTTACCTGTGTGCCTGTGCATGTGGACATTAGGGGTTAAACGTGGGTGTCATTCCTCACACACTATCAATCTTGTCATTTTGTGTCAGGTTATCTCATTGGCTTGGAGCTGCCAATACCTTCATGGGATTCTGTCTCTTCTCCACAGATTTTCTTTAGAGATTGAAGAGAAAGAAAGAGTGACATAGTAGGGTGCTAGATATGCCCATGAGCTGATCCTTGTTTTCATGAATGCATTCTGATGTCTTTCAGCTGGTTTATTTTCACTGGACTCCCATGGACAAACCAAACTCTTTCATTTCCTTGCAAGATGAACGAAAGGAGCCATGACTGAGACTCTGGACAGTCCAGCCAATGATTCAGATTTCCTGGATTACATTGCTGCTTTCGGGAACTGCACAGATGAGCAGATCTCATTCAAGATGCAGTACCTTCCCGTCATCTACAGCATCATCTTTCTCGTGGCCTTCCCGGGGAACACAGTGGCCATCTCCATCTACATTTTCAAGATGCGGCCGTGGAAGAGCAGCACCATCATCATGCTGAACTTGGCCTTGACGGACTTGCTGTATCTGACCAGCCTCCCTTTCCTCATCCATTATTATGCGAGTGGTGAGAACTGGATCTTCGGGGATTTCATGTGCAAGTTCATCCGATTTGGCTTCCACTTCAACCTCTACAGCAGCATCCTCTTCCTCACCTGCTTCAGTGTCTTCCGTTACGTCGTGATCATTCACCCGATGAGCTGTTTTTCTATTCAGAAGACTCGATGGGCAGTGGTGGCCTGTGCTGGGGTGTGGGTAGTTTCCTTGGTAGCCGTCATGCCCATGACTTTCCTGATCACATCAACCACCAGGACCAATAGGTCTGCTTGCCTTGACCTCACCAGTTCGGATGACCTCACTACTATCAAATGGTACAATCTCATTTTGACGGCCACCACTTTCTGCCTGCCCTTGGTGATAGTGACACTTTGCTATACGACGATTATCAGCACCCTGACTCACGGGCCTCGGACCCACAGTTGCTTTAAGCAGAAGGCTCGGAGGCTGACTATTTTGCTCCTTCTCGTGTTCTATATATGTTTCTTACCCTTCCACATCTTAAGGGTCATTCGGATCGAATCTCGCCTGCTTTCAATCAGCTGCTCCATTGAGAGTCACATCCATGAAGCTTACATTGTTTCCAGACCATTAGCTGCCCTCAACACCTTTGGCAACCTGCTGTTATATGTCGTGGTCAGCAATAACTTCCAGCAGGCATTCTGTTCCATACTGAGATGCAAAGCCAGCGGGGACCTTGAACAAGCAAAGAAAGGTAGTTGCTCAAACAACCCTTGAGTCAGATAGATCGGTGGCAACGCTCTTGACAGGCAAATGTGAGAGTCTGAGATAGAATCTTCAGAACCCACATAAATTGTGTGTAGTAGCAAGTATCTGTAATCCCAGTGCCTCTGTGGTGAGACGGACATGGAGATAAGAGAATCCCTAAAGGCTGGAGGGCCAGCTGCCCAACTGTTCACAGTGACTAACCTCAAAGAGACCTTGTTTCCAAAGAGGTAAAAAGGGAAGGACCAACGTTTGAGGCTTTCCTTTGAGCTTTATATGTGTGCTGTTTATCATTCACACATACACATCAATCAACCCACCCATCCATCAATGAATCAATCAATTAACACCCCCTGATAATTTGTATATAACTTCTAAGAAATCCAGAATACCCCTCTCAGTGGAACCCTCAAGGGCAAGGGTCCTTAGGAGACCTTTGCAATATGTTTGTTGAGATCTTTGGGTAGAGATTGAGACACATTGAGTGTCTATAAAGTATAAGTAAGATTAGAAACTATGAAACTCTGTTTTTCTGTTGCCACCCAACTAATTGCCTCCACATAGAAACTAGTGTTTGTACACCAGCCTGGTACCTCTTCTGCTTCAATGTCAAGATGGGAAGACGCAAACAAACTAGAACCAAGCAGAAGTCAAGAGTATTCTTTCATGACTAGTTTCTTGCTCTTTTAGAATTTGGGGCTTGTGTTCACTGAAATCCTAGATTATCCAAAAGCATCATGTGCTGCTTTTTAAAATATTTTTACAACTCATATCTTTATAAGTTTTTCTGCCTTTAACGTTTGAGATTATTGTTCTGAGTTTTCTTCTCAGCTCTCCTTCTTCTTTATACTGAAGGAAGACATTAGGACACAGTCAGAAGAAGGAATGGGAAAATGGTCCAGTCAGTAAAATACCTGATGTACAAGCATGAAGGCTTGAGTCTGGTCCTTAGAATCCACACATAAAAGCCTGGTGCAGGGGCATGCACTTGGAACCCCAACTCTGGGCAGGCAGAAACAGGTAGGTCCCTGGAGCTTGAGGGCCAGTCAGCCCAGCCTACTTAGTGAGTTCTAGCACAACGAAAACCCCTGACTCAAAAGCTGAGGGGTATAGATACTGATGAACAACACAAGCAAGGTTGTCCTCTGGGCTGTGCTCTCAGTGTTGTAGGCCACCTTACAATTTTACTTAATTTCAGGCTGGAGAGATGGCTCAGAGGTTAAGAGCACTGGCTGTTCTTCCAAAAGTTCTGAGTTCAACTCCCAGCAAGCACATGGTGGTTCATAACCATCTATAATGCCATCTGGTGCCCTCTCCTGGTGTGCAGGCACAGATGCAGGCAGAATACTATATATAAACCATAAATGAATCTTTAAAAAAAATAAATTGCTTAATTTATAAATCAAATTAAGGTTTATTGGTAATTGACAATATTTCCTGGGGGCGGGGGGAAGAAATTGGTGAAACAGAAGTACAGTTAAGTATCATATATACATTAGGTGCTAAATCAAGTCTAACATTGTTTTGATTTCCATGGGAAAGTTTTCCAGGAAACACTTTAGGTATTGTAATCTTTTAGTACTATAATAAAACAATACCTATAGAAACTGCTAAAGTTATCCTTGGACTATGTGTGTGCTTAATTATCAGTAAACAAAAATTAGTAAATATAAATATTTGAGGAAATACCTGGTCTAGACCTTGTAAACCTTAAAGAACGTGTTAATGTGACTAATAAACTTAAAAACAATTACTCTCTGAACTGGTCATTTGTTCCCACGAAAATGCAACTTACTCATTAGTATACTGACAACAATGGTTAGAGAGCAAAAGGAATCTTGAAAAGCAGAAGTTGAATACGGCTGGAACACGGGGCTTCTGCACAGGAAATCAGATTGTGTGGTTCTGCACTTTGCCCCGCTTGTGGGGTATGGGAACGCCACTGGGCAGACAAAATGCCGGAGAATCTAGACTGCATTTACCCTACACCGCTGTCTGGTGCTGAAGCGGGAGAGCGTGTAAACAAAGGTTTTTTCCATGTTACCCATGGTGGTTCTTGATAAAAGAGAGAGTCCTTGGTTCCAAACTGTTTATTGACTGGAAGATGGGTGCATATTACCTCCTTAGGGTGTACCAGAGATTAAATACCTTTGCAGGAAGGAACATCCAGGAAGGGAAATTTATTGGCTAACTCTCAGGGCCTCTAGATACCGCGTTAGCATGGAGAACTCTGTTCTGATCTATGTGACCATAGGTCACGTTCCTATGTAGGGAGTGTGGTCACATGACAGGGGTCTGGTTGGAAGCAGGTGAAGCTCCTACCAGCTGTCCACTCTGGGTCCTGGGCTTCCAACTCATTCAACCTAACCGAGTTTCCTGGCATGGTCCACTGTCTCACAAGAATCCAACAACCTTCGTAATTTTCTAAGACATCATGTCTGACTTAGACCAAGATCCTCTGCCAGGCAAGTGGATAGGATAGGGAGGAAAGAAAATGCCTGGGGCCCTAATTATGAGCTTCACTGGACGAGAGCAAGCAGGCTCTTCTTGTATGAAATAAGCTATTTCAATAGAAGTCCTAAGTTACCTCTCCATGGTGGCTGCACAGCAACCAGCAGTAGTGACCAGCAGCCCACTTGGAACCTTCCAGCTCTCTCTCTCTCTCTCTCTCTCTCTCTCTCTCTCTCTCTCTCTCTCTCTATCTCTCTCTCTCTCTCTCTCCTTCCTTCTTTCCTTCCCCTTTAGTGTCATCTCGGCCACTGGACCAGCTCTCATACAAGGTTACATGAAAGTTGTTATGTTTTTCTTTTTTTGAAAAATTTCAACTAACTCACGAGTCCTACCAGAAAGTTTTTTAGATTAAGAGGTATGTGGAATCTACACTGAATGGCTGTCTCTAAACTTGGCTTAAATAGTTACACATAAACTATAAACGTGTGTGTGTGTGTGTGTGTGTGTGTGTGTCTGTCTGTGTGTGTGTGTGTGCGCGTGTGTATATGTGTGTGTATTATGAAAATATATAGAGAATTTCTTTGGTCCTTTTCTCTCTTCCCACCAAAGCACAGGAACATAAACAGATTGTTTTTTCCTTACTGGTACAGATTAGCTCACTGTATCTTTGGCCTTATTTTGTTATTTCAGGGACCTGACTCCAACACTTAATCTCACTTTTTCCAATTTTTAACATTTTTATTACCCTGGATAATTGACCCCAGCTCTGGGGCATGCATGATTTCCCATTATCCCTGAAGACCTCGCTTGATTCAGCTTTCTGTCACTCTGTTACCTGACCTGTTTCCCGTGGGGACAAGCAAATACTGGCGACAGTCTGCCCTCCAAGGCCCTGCTTATTGAGCATAATCACAAAGGTCCAAGCGAAATTGAATTCAAAGGGTTGGTTTTATTTTCCAAAGGATCGGGTTCTGGACTAATTGGGCTGGAGGTTGCATTTTGAACGGAATCCCCTCCCTTGCCAAGGGATAGATAATGATACGTATTTTTTAGGCTACAGTGGGACCATCCAGACCTTGCCTCTTACATCCATCCATAGGCAGAGAAAAGATAAAAATGAAAGAGTAGGGAGCAAGCTGTGTGTGCTACAAGGAAACTATGTCTGCTTCGCCATGAGGGGCATGGCACTCAAGGCTGGCTGCACTTGAAAAAGTCCAGAGCAAAGAAACTCTGAACATGGAGACACAATAACACCCCCACTTTGATTGTATGAATGCCTCACAGAAATGTTCAAAATCATAGAGTTAGAGAAAAAACAGAAAACTGACATTGTACCTTAAACATAAACTTCACAGTGGTTAATGTCCTAGTTTTCTTGTCTTTATTTGTCTCTTCCTATGTCAATGTATTTAGTTTTTGCAACAGTATTTAAGGACAAGGTGTGTGTGTGTGTGTGTGTGTGTGTGAGTGTGTGTGTGTGTATGTGTGTGTATGAAGAGATAGAGAGAAAGAGAGAAAGAGAGAGAATGAGAGAGAGAGAGAGAGAGAGAGAGAGAGAGAGAGAGAGAGAGAGAAAGAACCTTTCTTTTTAAAAGATAGAAGTTGGGCATGGTGGTACATGCCTCTGATCTCAGCACCTTTAATGTCAGGGAGATGGTGGTGCGTCTCTGACTTCAAGTCTAACCTGGAGAACAAGGCAAATTCCAGGCCAAGCCGGGGCTACACAAACAAATGAACAAACAAATAATGAGTAAATAAATAAATATATAAATAAAATAAGTAAGTTGTGAGTGGAAGAAAATTGTCTGGCCTGTGTGATGCCCTGGGTTCCACTTCAAACCATAAATAACTACTAAATTTTATTTATCATGAATCCATATTTCAATCAGAAGTATGCTTTGCAGTCCTTCAATTCAAATAAGCTCTACAAGTTGTTTTGGCAGCCCTACTCTGAAAGATGAATTTATATGTGTATGTGTGTGTGAATGCATGTGTGTGTTTGTATTTCTGTTTGTGTGTGTAGATGTGTGTTTGTGTTGACATCTCTTACTGACCAAGTTCTTGTTCCTCTGGGGTTAACAGCCAAGCTCAAAACTTCCAGGAGGGAGATACTGCCTTTCTGTTCCATATTTCCCCAAGTCCACTTTAGTCCTTAGTCTTTTTTTTTTTTTTTTGTATTCTCTTCAACCAGTGAAGGCCATTTTAAGTTTCCTCAGTGTGGCTCTGAGGAGTGGGACAAGACATTAATTAACTCCAAGGCCTGGGAACACTGAGTCTAAACACTCACTTCCGGTGCCAGCTTGCCTGATACGGAATGAACATGAATGTTGTGAAGACGGAAATATAAATATGTTTGGAGATGAGAGATCCTTCCAACACTGAGATCCTGGAAGAAAAATACATCCCAGTATGCACTAATATGTTTTAAAAAAATTCATTTTCCTTAAATTGTAAATAAGGACCTAGCTACATTGACAAGTTGCATCTGTGTATTTTAAGGACCTAGTTACATCGATGTAAGTTGCAACAGTGTATTTTCTGTTGACCTGTTTTCCATTTCTCATCCAGTCATACTTGCTGCTGGAGGCATCCACTGAATTCCGTTCCATGTGTGGAGTGCAGAGAGGACTCTCTCTGTTAATTGAGTGGATATGTTTTCGCTTTCAAGCTGTGTTATGGACGTTCTGCATGTTTCAGAATGGGGTTTTGTTATTGTAAAGAACTTGTCTTCACTGCTAAGATTTGAATTGCTTCCAAGTAGGCTTTTATTTTGCCTATTTCCCCTCAAATATATTGTCCACATGTAGTGGTCTTGTATGACTATGTTTTCTTAATTGAATAATGGATTTTTATTGAATGATGTCTAACTTCTCCAGGACCTGCTTCCAACATTGCTCCCTCTCAACTTTATGTCTATATTTTATGCTTTTGTTTTAGCCCACTGAGTCAAATTCTTGCTGCCCCTATGTACATGGGTTTTAGACCATCCACCTCACCAACAGCAACCTGCTGAGAACCATACCCCCAAAGGAAAATGACTTTCCTTCCTCCTGGTTCCACTGAAAGTTCATGTTCACATTTCTTAGCAGAATGTTGGTGAATTCTTCTGTAGGAATAAGGAAAATACAGCTATAGCAGATACATCTTCTACAGTACTAAGGATGGGCTGGGCTCCTTCTGAACCTGTAGACGTCATGTGTAGAGCTATAGTACCACACTGCGGTGTATATGGGAAGATATCTCTAGGTGCTCATGGTAATGGAAAGATCCAGTTACTCAGGCCACAACAGTCCTATTTGAGATCTGTAGCAGCAAAGCAGGGAACCAAGAGAAAGGTACCAAGATTAACAAGACAGAAGCAAGCAAATTGGCAGAACGACTGGAAATGCCTGTCTATCACGGCTACCTGTAAAGGACAGAGAGTATGCCAAAAGATCATGTTTATACAATGTGGGAAGAGGCAGGCATTATGTTAAGGACCTACAGAGACACATGACTCTGAGCCAGGAGCTTTGAGCCTTGGACCTGTCTCAGCTCCTCAGACCATGTCTATTCTTGGGAGTGTCCTTTTCTTTCTTTATAAATGGTCAATATTTCTACTATTATCTATGTGTCCCTGGTCTAATATTTTTGTTTGAGGACACAAGCATCTGGAAATCTCACTGTGCATCACTGGAGTGGAATCCACACTTACAACAAGTCAACTGCCCCGACAGTCCAGGTTCCCGCTGTCCTCTTGAGGATAAAAGTAAAAGGTCAGGAAGGGCAGAGCAACTGAAGAAAGTCAGTGGGAAGGGTTGGTGACTCCAAAATGAAAACACAGGAAAGAAATAAGAAAGTTATAAAAACAAACAGTGCAGGAGACAGTACCACCAACAAAAGATTATAATTAACATTGTCAGCGAAATGCTCGGAGCAGACCAGGAGCAAGAACAAAAGAGAGCCCTGTAACTACTGAGCAGGGTAGACTGGGGTCCTGCAAATGCCCTCTGCTGATTGATTGCCTGTGGTCAGATGGCGCGTGTCTCTGTCCTGGGGATCGGTGCTGATTGCCCGTGGTCAGATGGCACATGTCTCTGTACGAGGAAACTCAGGCCTCCTGACAACTTTGGCCCATTTGTTCTGGCTGACATTTAGAAGCTGGTGGTAGATGATGCAATGTTATTTCTAGACTTCAGAGGAACAGCTCTGGTTTCTATTATTTTGTATGCGATTCAGGGTTTTAGAAGAGTGGAGGTTTTTTGTAAATGCCCTCCACTGTCGTTTTTTTAGAGCCGTTCTGTCTTCTTACTTTTATCTCTCTGATTATCATGCCGTATGGCATATATGCATGCACCATACATAACAATGTACAATTTACCTCCCGTGATTTAGAGATGTGCCTGTCACCCAACGCATATGGAAATGGTCAATCATGCTAAAGTAATATTTTAAAAATAATGCTGAGTTAATCACTGCAGCTTGGAACTTTTAAAAATCCAAACACAGAAGCAGGAATCTTTGTCCAGTTTGTGTCATGGCTTTCTCTATCACAGAGTTTATAGAGTAGAGGGATGTATGGCCTGCATACCTACAATCCCAACATAAGCTTTAACTTCTAGTCAGCATTAAAATCCCTACTATGTGCAAGGTACTGTAGTGCACCCTGGAGATGTGATCCACAATATGACACATGTTCTCAAATACTGCATTATTTATGTCCACCTTTTAGGTTGAGTGTCTATTGAACACTGGTTTATCAAAAACAAATGGACTGTTTATCCAGCTCCTTCTGTCATGGTGACCCATTATGATTCTATTTGTATCCCAAGGAGCTTCTCCAAAGGACTTCCTGTAGCAGCACCCTGGTTTGTCTACTCTCTCCAATCAGTATCCAAGAAGTGTGTGTCTCCACCCTGCACAGAAGCACTTAGGCTGCTGTTTATACATGACTAACAGTCCCATTTAAATGTTGAACTTATGCTGAAGACAAACAGTACGGGAGTATTTGCAGCTACACATGTGGTATTAATACATTATTAGAAGCAATATGATCAGGTTTTAGATCCTACAAAAAAAAAATCTACATATGAACCACAAGCAATGCTCAAGCAAGGAACTCCCCCGTGCAAAGTGATTTCTGATTCACATGCTGCGTCTAAAAACTTAAATAGCAGTGTTGTGATATTTCCCCCTTTAAGTTTCAGGGCACGTTAAGACAGTTCACATTAGGGAGATAAAAGTAGGCTGGTGCTGACGTTCTTGTTCATATTTTAGTCATTCATGAAAACAAAGCCAGGGGCCAGCTTTTGTATTTTTTCCAACAATGTAGTACAGAGATCACACAAAACACTCATTATTTCAGCAGCAACGGGGGACACTTAGCATGCAGGGCTGGGGTTACCACTGTTCCAGCTTCGTGTGTTCCCTGCCCCTCTGGTACTATCAATATCTCTAATGTGCGGTCACATTTATGTTCCTGGCATATTGCAAAATCCTGGAAAATATCACACATAGGACCATAAGAAAGGTGAGCCTCTGCTAGCAAGCGGAACAGCTGCATTTAACCCCAATTTTTACCTGAGCAGTTCTTGGATCTGGAATATTCACACTTAATTCAAGTCACTGTCTTGCCTTTGAAGATGGAAAAGGAAAAAAAAAAAAAAAAAAAAAAGAAGAAGATACTTCTGTTTAAGTAATCATCCTAGATTAAATCTACTGCATGTCCTTCCACTTGGAAACAATGAGAATAACTAAGTAAAATTTTTTTTATAAATATGGATAAAAATGCTAACTGAGCTGGTAAAAATAAATAATCCACGAAGAGAAAATAAAGGTGGGAACTTGGATGTCAGCTGGAAGCAGAAACGGTGATTACTTTTCTGCAAGCAGGATGAACAAAATTCTACTAACTGCAAAATCGGTCTTTTTTTTTTTTTTTTTTTGCCTAAATTCTGGCATCTGATGTTATATGAAGGGTGGTCCTATGTCCTGATGTATCTAGGGTGGCATTTGTCAGTGCTGCTTTTCCTGGTATAAGTATCAGTGGGACACACACTTAACCAAAGTTGCTAGAATGATATCTGCCCACACTGGGCAAGTGCAAGATACAGTCCACACGGGCAAGGACTCTGGTAGGAAACTCTGCATGTCAATGGGCTGCATTCTCCTTATTGGGGTGAGTGATAAACAAAGCTTCAAGTAGGAAAAGTTGGGGATAAAGGAGCCTCCATTGACTTTGACCTTGGTTAGAGGAAAAATGAATTTGCCCCTGAAAAATCAAAGCACGGAGCTTACATGTGAGCATTTTGTTACTTGTGTCAAAAATAAAACTTGAAGTGGAAAATTAACTTTAAAGTGATTTCCACATGAGTTCTATCATGAGGTAACTGCAGAAGCTTGTGTAAAACCTCTTCAACGGAAGACAACATTAACCCACGTGTGGTAGTTTGAATATGCTTGGCCCAGGGAGTGGCACTATTAGAAGGTGTGGCCTTGTTAGAGTAGGATTGGACTTGGAATAGGTGTGTCAATATGAGTGTGGGCTTTAAGAGCCTCATCCTAGCTGCCTAGAAGTCAATCTTCTTCTAGTGGCTTCAAATAAAGATGCAGCTTCTCCTGCACCACGTCTGCTTGAAGGCTGCCATGATAATGGACTGAACCTCTGAACCTGTAAGCCAGACTCAATTAAATATTGTCCTTATAAGAGCTGCCTTGGCTATGATGTCAGCAGTAAAAGCCTAACTAAGACATCATGTCTCAAAGAATTCCACTGGCAACATTTCCAAAAAGGATGAGAAGTTAACATTAATAAAAGAAAACACAGGTGTTGGAGACATAGCTCGGTTGATAGAGTTCTTGTTTAGTATGCACATGAAATCCTGGTTTTAAATTCAGCACTATATAAACAGCGGGTGCTGGTACATGGCTGTAACCCCTTTGAGGAGCTGCAGACTGGAAGATCAGAAACTGAAAGCTGTGTTAAATTATGCATGGTGGAGCACATCTATAACCCCAGCATTCAGGGGACAGAGTAAAAACATGGCTTTGAGTTTGAGGCCAGCTTGGACAGCTACAGAAAGTAGCAAGCTCTAGGGCAGCCTGGGATGCATAACAAGTGAAAAAGAAAGAAGGAAGGAAAAAAGAAAGAAAGAAAGAAAGAAAGAAAGAAAGAAAGAAAGAGAGAATATCAACAAAAAGGTGTAGTGTGGGAAACATAGAAGGAATTGACAAAATATTAGAGATAGCCCTTGGAGTATTTCAGAAATAGGAAAAAAAAAATTGTACAACAGGATACTTCCTGTATTTGAAATGATGAAAGAGAGGCTTGAATAAATGAGCAAATGACATAAGGGTTTAAAATTATTAAGTAATTTTAAAAAAAACCCAGAACTATATAAATAAAATTATTATAACAAATAGAAATAAAATTTAATAGATTAGTAAAAGAGACTTAACATAGCAAACAAAGAATTAATGAGCTGGAGAGAAGACCCATAAAAGCTGTTTGAAATGCTCTTAAATTTAAAAAGAAAGTAAGAACCATGGGGAAGAACAGATATAAGATAGAAAATGAGAGAAGCCAACCACACATAGGAGCAGATTTTTAGGTGACACAGGAGAAAATAAGGTTGAGGATGGCAGGTTGTTTTTGTCTTTGTTTTCTGTTACAGTGAGGAGATAGCTTGAGAAAGCAACTTAAGGGAAAAAGGGTTTGTTTTGGCTAGCAGGTCCAGGTTTACAGTCTATCATGGCAGAAATGTTATAGTAGCAGAAACTTGAAGGAAAGCATCCCATCCCATCAACAACCAAGAACAGAGAGCAAAGAACATATGCATACTTGTACTCAATTAACTGCCTCCACTTTCATAACAGTCCACAATCCACTGCCTAGGGGATGGTGCCTCTCACAGTGGACAGGTGCCCTCGTATTAATTATTATAATCAAGATAATAACATCCTCAGAAGCTCGTTTCCCAGGTGATTCTAACTTTGAAAAATTAGCACTGGTTAGTTGTGGGGAGGTATGGCTTAGATGTCAGATATCACCTGTAGTTTATTCACAGTTACTCGTCCTGTAACTATTGAGTTTGGTTGGGACAGTTATATGACCATTGGGAGGTGGAAGTGGACCACTGGGGTGGGTTTTGAGGTTTTAAAGTCGAGCTCCACACCCCATTCCACCTCTGCTTTCTAACTCTGGATGTAGGGTGATGAGCTGGCTTCTGCTACCTGTCTTTCCTGTTATGACAGACACAACCGATTGAACTGTAAGCCAGGACGTACCTTTCACTACTTAAACTGTTTTAGACATTTTACATAGCAACAAGGTAAACCATCAACACAAGGGACCCGGCATTTGAAAAGATAGATGCCTGATACTTTTCCAGAATTACTGAAAGCTCCCACAGTTCCATGTCTGAAGTCCAATAAATATATTTTGGATAAATCAAAATGAATGGGCAACTGAATACATCAGCCACAACTCCTTCCTGCTACAGATAGGCATAACCCAACCAAGGAGAAACGGTCGAGATCTTACGGGTGAGTGAAGGCAACGCTGAAGGCAGATCTTCAAACTTCAAACTGTGCCGTACAATGGTACAAAAATCTTTTCAAAGTGATGAGAGAAAGGTATTTGTTTACCTAAAATTCTATCTACATACAATCTTTTTCACAAGGAAGAGACACACAGATGCCTAAAGCACAAAACTCCAAAGACTGCATTTTAGCAGAAATGACACATGTCCAGAAGACATCTGAGAGATAAAAAAAACGCTGAATTCCAGAATGTTCTAGACATTTCTATTGATGTAGCATTTTCTCATCACAAATGAGTTAACTGAGGCAATGTGCACATTAGTCAGTAAAATTTGATTATTTTACCATTAATGTGTATTACAAAGCACTATGGGGTTTTTTGTTTGTTTTTTGTTGTTTTTTATTTTTTTGTTTTGACAAATTAGGATTATGGAAGAAAGGCAGGAAGAAATAAAAGAGGGTATGGCATAAAAATGAACACAAAGAAGCACTTACTAATTAATGTATATTTTGAAATATTGAGTCAATTTTAATGTTACAATATTTTGTTAATGTGCTCATGATGGGTAAGAAGAGATTTTTTCAGGCCTTTGATTTACTTTTTTGTCATTTGTATAGTTCACAAATAAAGAACCAAATCCTGTAATACAAAGACTACACGGATTGCTCATGTCTACACTGTGGGTTAAAATACAGTTGGAAGGAAAGCACACAACTGTGCAAGTTGTTTGGGAAAAGTGACATGGGAAGTAGCCTAAGATATGCCTATTGTTTTCAAAGGGTAAACACACAACAAAGTTTCGGGGTAGTAAATTTCAGTGTGGAAAAATAAGGCATTTAAAAACTCTGAAATAAGAGGCTTTGGAAAATATACAGAGCGCAGAACAAGCAGAAGGAAAGAGCAATCCAGGTCATGGGGAGAGTTAGTTATTGAGAGTTAGTTATAGTTATTCAGGAGTGAAGGTGGCTATGAGTGTCTCCTGTCTTAACAGACAAGCAAAGGCATAAGCTAGACAAAGGAACCTTTTTCAAAGACATAGCTGTGAGAACAACCACAAACCAAGAATTACAGTTAATCCAATTTTGTCCCCTTGAACGTAGAAAAAGATGATTAACACTTAACCAGTAAAAAATAATATCAATTAGTCTAAATGGAGCCAAGAAGGGAGAAAAAGAAACACAGAACTGTGGCAAACAGAAATCCTGAGGTAAGAAGGAGTACTAGCTGCAAATATGTCATTAGTCATAATAAATGTAAAAGGAATAAATATTCTGGCTTAAAAGTGGCTTCAAACAAGCTGGTCATGGTGACAGAAGCCTTTAATCTCTTAATCGCCTTAATCAGGAGGCAGAGACAAGCAGATCTCTGTGAGACCAGCTTGGTCTGCAGAGTGAGATGTAGGAGAGCCTTGACTACACAGAGAAAGCCTGCCTCAAAAACCAGAACAAAGAATCAAAAATGGCTTCAAACTATTCTTCAAGTATAGATTTACATCCATTTGTAGGTTTTGTCTATTAACTGTTGACACATGTAAAACGTAAAACAACAACTTATGAAGAAATAAAATAAAAAAACACCAGCAACAATGGAAGAGAAGTGAAAGCTCAAACAAGCCTGAAAGCAACTTCTGTCAGATATTTAAAAAGCAGATTATTTCATCTATGCTACAAATATTATGAATAGAGAAAGAGGGGGTAGCTTAGCTTGGTTAGAAAAGAGAAGGAAAGGAATAAAAAAGAAAACTTACAAGTTAAACCAGCTCCTAAAGACAAACATCAAAAGGGTAAAAAAAAGCTGAATTCAATAACAGTTTTGAAAGATAATATTATAACACAACCAGAATGAGATTATTTTCAAGAATTTAGGATTAGATTAATATTTTAAAACAAACACACATGATTTACTTTGCTACTGAGACAAATGTGAAAACAATATAAGCTGCTTAATAAACATAAATATTTAATAAGTGCAACAAACTTTTGTGATACCAGCTCTTGCAAACATCTTCAGCCTGGCTCGCTGATGAGAAACCTGCAGTATGATAGACAAGACTGGGTAGGCTATGTCTGTTTAGGAATATTATGGTAGCGGTTGTTATGAACACTTTAGTACAAATCTTTGTGTGAATATATATATATATATATTTTTTTTTCTTGTGTAAATAACTAGAAACTGATTCCTGTGATTAAGATGTATTTGCTTTTATTAGAAGCTGGCAAACATTTTCAAAGTGTCATTATGTTTCTTCCATATATTTACATTATGTGACATTGCAAGGTTTTGGAATTTGGGCTATGTAGTGCTATCAGACAAACCTTACATGTGTCTACTTGATAAAAATCACTGCTACCCTCCCCCACCCTCGGTTTTTGTGGCACTGGGAATTAAACACAATACTTTATGCATGCTAGGCAAGCACTCTGCCAACAAACTGGTCTTTTTGGTTTGTTTGTTTTTGAGGTACAGTCTCACCAATTTTCTTCCACAAGCCTTGAATTTGCCACCTCTCTGCCTCCGCTCCTGAATAGCTGGGATCACAGGCCCATATGAGGAGACCTGGCTCTTTGTTTTATGTGTGTCAGTTAATTGTGCATCTTATTCTGTAAAGCTTATCTGGCTGTGGTTACAGACAGCCTTTCTGTCTTTTATGATATTATCCTTTGAAGAGAAAGCCATTTTAGTTTGGATATGGCTTGATTGGCAGGTGTAGTCTGTATTTAATTGGCAGGTGTAGTTTGTACTTCTGCTCCCTTAAGAAATCAGTAGTCACAAATTTTTTTTCTTGTGTTTTTTTTTCTAGAATTTCTAGAAATTAAGCACTTATGTTTAATTAAGCTTAATTGAATATTATATTTAATAAACCATTTCTAGTAAATTTTTATGTATGGTGTGATGTAAGGATCAAGGTTCCTTATTTAGTACATGGATATAAAATCATTAAGGCAAAAACTAGTGAACATTCTATCTGACCCTCACTTAATTACCTAGTCATCTTTGTGAATAAGTAATTATCCTTCTGGGTCTATTTATCCACTGTCTTATTCTGTCCTTAGCCTTTCTGCCATATTTGGCTAAGACTCATATTGACATATTAAGTAGCTTTGCAGAAAAGCCTGAAATTACTTAAGGTCTTCCCAAATTGTTATTGAAAAAATTGAGTCTCCTTATCTCTCTATATAAATATTATAATGACCTTATAAGATTCCTTCAAAGTCCTGCTAACATTTTAGCTGAGATCACACTTAATTAATTAGTTAAGAAAGATCAATACCTTTGACAATATCTAACCTTCTGATCCATGTGTTTTCCTCATTATATGTCATATTTAATTTCTTTCTAAAACCTTTTTTATAGTTTTCAGAATACATGTCTGCTCTATCCTTAATAGAAATCAAAGAAACAATGTATTTGCTTGCAAAAACATAAACCAAACAAACTTGTAAAAGATGAAAGAGCCAAGAGATGCCAGAAGAATGTAACTATGTAGGATTGATCCATCTCTGCTGCAAAGTTGTACAGATTACAACAGCCATGGCTTGGTTCAGGGATAGAAACATGAAACATTAGAATATCACGGGAAGTCTAGAGGCAGATCTGCATGCATTTGGAAACTTGATCTGAACTCTAAAAATTCATTATTTATTACTTAATAGCTAAACATATGTGTCCACTCAATGGTCACGCATGAGTAAAGATAGCTATGAATACAGGCCGATGCAAATATAAACTCAAGGAGTAGATCGCAGGCAGCAGCTCTGCACCCAATCTCACAAAACACAGAGGAAGCAGGGCTCCCCAGAGCTCTAACCCGGGCAGTATCTTAGGTAAGGAGACAGCAACAGCTGCCCCAAACAGGGAATAACTGGGACCCACAAGGACCCAGGAATAAACTTCTGGCTGGAGCACTGGTTCCTTCTGTTTTGCACCAGAGCACTGAGCAGATCTTGGGCTTCAGCTCTAACCCCAGTAGCAGCACCCAACCCCACACAGTTCTGACACAACCAAGATAATAGGAAAAACAGGCTCCAGTCAGAAACAGGGCAGGTAGCACTAAGGAGATCCAGATGGTGAAAGTCAAGCACAAGAACATAAGCATCAGCAACCCAGGGTACTTGGCATCATCAGAACCTAGTTATCCCACACTAGAAAGTCCTGAATTCCCCATATCACCAGGAAAGCAAGATTCAGATTTAAAATCACTTCTAATGATGATGATAGAGGATTTTAAGAAGGACATAAATAACTCTCTCAAAGAAATTGAGGAGAACACAGGTAAACAGGTAGAAGCCCTTAAAGAGGAAACACAAAACTCCCTTAAAGAATTACAAGAGAACACATCCAAACAGGTGAAGGAATTGAACAAAACCATTTAGGACATAAAAATGGAAGTAGAAACAATAAAGAAATCACAAAGAGAGACTACCCTGGAGATAGAAAACCTAGGAAAGAAGTCAGGAGTCATAGACACAAGCATCACCAACAGAATACAAGAGATAGAAGAGAAAATCTCAGGTGCAGAAGATACCATGGAAAATATTGACACAACTGTCAAAGAAAATGCAAAATGCAAAAAGTTCTTAACACAAAACATCCAGGAAATCCAGGACACAATGAGAAGACCAAGCCTAAGGAAAATAGGTATAGAATAGAGTGAAGATTTCCAACTTAAAGGGCCAGTAAATATCTTCAACAAAATTATAGAAGAAAACTTCCCTAACCTAAAGAATACAAGAAGCCTACAGAACACCAAATAGACTAGACCAGAAAAGAAATACCTCCTGTCACATAATAAAGGCAGACCTATCAGAATTACACCAGAATTCTCACCAGATACTATAAAAGCCAGAAGATCCTGGACAGATGTCATACAGACCCCAAGAGAACACAAATGCCAGCCCAGGCTACTATACCCAGCAAAACTCTCAATTACCATAGATGGAGAAACCAAGATATTCCATGACAAAACCAAGTTTACACAATATCTTTCCACAAACCCAGCACTACAAAAAATAATAGTGGGAAAGCTCCAATACAAGGAGGGAAATTTATACCCTAGAAAGAGCAAGAAAGTAATCCTCCTCCAACAAATCCAAAAGAAGATAGCCACACAAACAATGCCACAGCTGATAACAAAAATAACAGGAAGAAGCAATCTCCTCTCTTTAATATCTTTTAACATCAATGGACTCAATTCCCCAATAAAAAGACAGACTAACAAACTGGATACCTAAAGAGGACCCAGCATTTTGCTGCACACAGGAAACTCACCTCAGTGACAAAGACAGATACTATCTTAGAGTAAAAGGCTGGAAAACAATTTTTTAAGCAAATGGTCCTCAGTAACAAGCTGGAGTAGCCATTCTAAATCCTACAGCCTGAGAACACAAAGGGAGGGACCCATGGCTCCACCGGTACAGGTAGTTGAGGGGGACCTTGTCAGGCATCTGTGGAAGTGGAGCGTCTTGGTGCCTGAAAGTTTGGATTCCCTAGTGTTGGGGAATTTGAAAGCAGGGAGGCAGGAATGGAAGGAGGGTGGGAGCACACTCTCATAGAAATGGGGGGGGGATGGGATAAGGGATTTGGGAGGGAATGGGAGAGGAGATAACATTAAAAGGTAAATAAATAGAATATCCAATTAAAAAAAAAACAGATAATGGGTCTGTCAATTGTAGTTGAGCAGTCGAGACTTTTTATCAACAATTTATTATGGGGATTTCATGTAATCCTCAAGGACAAGGTATTATGGAAGAGGCCCATGGAACTTTAAAAAGATTGGTGAGACATAGTGTTGCTGAGACAAAGAATGATGCTAACCTGTGAGTTTTCTGAGTGCCCTGACAAGGGTGACTAGGAGCTGTATTGGACATATGTTCCTGACCCACCTTTGTTTGACCGTATCCCAGATGGGACAAGCTGCCTTGCCTCAAGTTTTTAAACCTTGTGGGATAGGGAATCAAAAAGGGAAATTATGTCTTTTGTATTCTTCTTAAAGGTGCCCAGCTATTAAGACTCAATCATGTACTGGTCTAGAAATCAATCCAATATGAAAAATAACAGTTTACTTTTGGAAGACTGGATCTGGACTTTGTTAGAGACATATTTGGAAGCTAGATATAGCTAGCTATGATGTTAGGATAGCAAGAGATAATGTTGGGACAGGATCTGGATACCAAACAAGGGTTAGTGCATGTTTTAAGGATCTTTTAATTGTTAAGCTAAAATTGGTTTTGTCTCTTCTACAGCATTTATTGTAAGTTGCATTGACTGTATGATTTCCAATTATGTTAGTGTGTTGAAACCTGGCATGTCTGTTATGGGGGTCTGTCAACCAGCTTTTGTCTTACTGTCCTGAGTATTAGAAAATCTTGATTCTATGAAAAAGCTTGAAAGTGCTGGAAGAAGTGAGTTAGGCTTTAAGCAGAAGCAAGAGGGTAGCAGGCTTGATTATTGCTGGTATAACAGCTTTAATTCCATTAATTGCTAGCACCGCTGCTTCTGCAATAGCATTGACACAAGGAGTTAAGACAGCTATTTTTGTTGTCTAGCAAAAAAATGTTACTAATATATTGAGTATACAAAAGGATTTATATAGGTATCTGGAACAACGAATGATGCTCTATAACCCATTCAAATTATCTGAAGGAGGTTCAGGGTTCAAGAGTTAGAAGCCATCCCAAGTGTCATGACAAACATCATTGGACTAGTGTTACTTTTGAAATTCACAATGATTGCCATTATAATTAGAAAAAAGTTTAAAGACACCTATAGGATATTTGGTATAATCCTAACACCTCTCTGTGTGTGTTAACTTTGCATAGTGAGATTATGAATTTAAAGAATGCTGCTCTGTTGACCTTTGATGCTGCAGATAATGCCGATAAAATTATCCATGGCCTGAGCTCAGTATTTCCATTTTGGACAAACCTCAGGAATGGCATATATAGCTTGATCAGGCTAGCCCTTCTTGTCCTGGGAATACTTTTATTTCTGTCCATCATGTTAAAGCTTATTTTTAACAACATCAACATGTTGGCAGCCAAAGTGCCAGGAGCCAAGACTTCCTTCTTCCTGAGAGCAAATGTCAGTTAAGTAGATAGCCTGAGTTAAGGAATAGTTATTGCCCTCTTCCTGAGAGCAAGTGTAAGTTAAGTAAACAGCCTGAGCTAAGGAAGACCTTATCGCCTTCCTGCCTGGGAGAGAAAATTAGCAACTTGAGCCTAAAAAATGTTTTATTGCCCTCTTGCTCATGATAAAGTGGTCTGGGCTAAGGGATGCTTGCAAAAATCTTAATTACCAGATGGCCCTGGACCCTGCCCCTCCTGCCTGCTTGCCTTTATAACAGCAACCCGAACAATAAAGTTTAAGTATTTGATCAGACATTCAGATAGGTGCTTCTTCTTTGTGTCTCTTGTCGTATCATTCTTTTGCTTCCTTCCCTAGGGTCTTGTCTAATCCCCGAGGGCTGGGGCACCAAAATACATGGCTAAAGCCTGAAAATGGACCCCCAGACAGAGTTATTAAATTAACAGGATGGCAAGCCAAGACAGGTAAGATTCTGCACAGAGCCTTACCAACCTAAGACAGAAGTGCATTGCCTTTGATAATACATATTCCATGATGGGTTAGGGAGGCATTCTTGTCAGAATGACCTAAGACAGGCTCAATCTTGTTAATGAAATAAAAAAGGGGGAGAGGTGGAGAGTCTTTGGGGCTGCCTGTCAAGAATCTGACATGGGCCAAGGACAAGGAAGTAGGCTTCAAGCAGAAATCTGACATTAGACTAGAACAAAGAAGTAATTTCAGGCAGGAGTCTAAATTGTAGGCTACAACAAAGAAGTAATTTCAGACAGGAATCTAAATATTAGGCCAGAACAAGGAAGTAATTTCAGACAGGCATCTAATTTTTAGGCTGGAACAAGGAAGTAGGTTTCAGACATGAAAATGACCTTGGGCTAGGATAGGGAAGTAGGCTCAGATACTTTGGTCATCCTGATAAGCCTTTAGAAACAGTGATCACAGGAGTGTTCATGTAACTGGGATTGATGCCTTGCTTTTTCTTTGACTATTTGTGTTTATTGTATTGCTTGTTCCTTGACTATTTGCATCTATTGTATTGCTAGACCCTCAACCTAGAACTGACCTTAATACTTGCATGTAGTCAAAATGATATAAAAGCATAAAGGAGGAGGGGGTATAGGATAGGGGGTTCTAGGGAGGGGAAATGGAGAAAGGGGATGACATCTGTACTGTAAATAAATAAAATATCCAATAAAAAAATCTAACAACTAAAATTCAGCACCACATTAACGGGATCATATCCTCAAAAAAAGTAATGTAACATAATGTAATTCAATGTCTACATTAGCCAAACAAAGAGAGGTAATGACCATCTCAACTGATAAAGAAAAGTATTTAATAAAACTCAACAACTTTTTAAAAAATAAAAAATATAAACTCAAAACATTATTATTATTATTATTTTGCAAATTTTTGGTAACTACATTTGATTGGTTTTCTATTGTGAACTGTACAGATGGCAGTGACCTGTCAAACTGTTAGCTGTGCATGAAAGCATAAGCTATCTGGCTGTGCTCCCAATTCTAACACGTAAAGGCTAATAAGCTTAAGATAAACACAAAATAAGCCTGGCTTTGGAAAAGAGGATACAACACTCATAGGAATTTTCAAATTTTGCATCATTAGGCATTTTGCAAACCTTTCCCCCTTGTTCTCCAGCTGTGCTGGAGAGCATGTGATATGAATTAGAGGCCCCACCCCTACTTTCTTTCTGCAGTTTTCCACTTTGCAGGAGGCTCTTTCTAATTCTTCCACCTCTAAAGCAGTGGAATCAATGACAAGCCGGAGAATTTGCTTTGACAGGGTGCCAGGCCCTTTTCCTAGAATCTCTGAGCAAGTCCAGCAATGTACACTTCTAACGACGTCACTGCTTTGGGGCCACACTCAGAGCCATTCCCCAAGGTTCAATTGGAAACGAGTGCTGGGAATTATGCCCCAGTGGAGCGGGGTGCAGGAGCAGGTGCAGGAGGGGGTGCAGTTCTAACTCTTCCCTTTTGGCCTGGGTCAGTTAGGTGATGTGACATGATTTTATCGTCCCCAGGCTTTTTAAACAATGCCTTCCACACAGCGATGCGTTTCCCACAGGCACTTAGTAGATGGCGCACTTTGTTTCCAGTAACTTCCATGTGTGAATAAATAGTTCTTCTCTTGATATAATTCTCATTTGATTTATATCTTTGCTCTCTGTATCCTATGAGCACCTTTTTCAACACGACACAGGTCCCTTCCGGGCACCTCACAAAAGAGCCCTGAGGTGGAGATTTCTCGCCTGGGTTTGATCTTAACTGCAGAGCCTCATCCTTCTGTGGAACCATCACTCCTGAGGGGCCTTTGCTGCTCTAAGTATTTTTCCACTCTGACTTTGTATTGTTGGCTTAGAGGCTAGAAATAGTTTTCATAATTTTTTTTTATAGTCTCTTAAACTTTGGTCTTTCTCCTTCCCTTTTCCACCTCAACTCTCAAGACCACCTCTTTGTGCTCAGCTTTTTATACTTTGCAATAGCAGTAAGGATAATACAGCCTAGAAGCCAAAGAAGGATAATACAGCACTCATGACTGATTCCTGCGGAGCCCCCTTCTTCACAACATGAGGTCTGCTTTCAGAATTACAGTAGGCACCACTTTATGCTACTGGACAAGGCGACATTTTATGCTACTGCACAATAGTTCTCCACATTTCTGGATTTCTCTTTTCCTTTGTCCAGTCCCACCTACTCAGAAAAATTTCAGGTATTTTCAGAATTTGCTAAGTTAGCTTCCCATTTCAGTATATCAATTTTTGTATTTTTATAGATAAACAAACACCCACCTCCAATTTAGTGGCTGATACAGTAGGGCCTTTTTTGTTGTTGTTGTTAAGGGGGTTGCTAATTCAAGAAATCCTGACTGGTAATATTTTATCATAGGTGATATAACAAGTGACCATAGAGTGGAAAATTTATGAGTTACAGATGTTTCTCTCTCCCCACTTTGGAAGTTTAAATTCTAAGATTAGGGAGTCAAAATGGCCAAGTTCTATGAGACCTTGTTCCTTGGTGATAAGTACCATCTTCTTGTTGTGTGTTCTTGAGTTTTTTTTCAAATCTCTCTCTCTCTCTCTCTCTCTCTCTCTCTGTATGTATGTATGTACATACCTATCATCTATCTACAGATCATCTATCATCTGTAATCTATCAATCATCTAATATTTATCATCTATCTACAAATCATCTATCATTTGTCATCTATCTAATGTCTACCATCTGTCATCTATCTATCCTCTATCTATATGTATAATTCATTTATCACTATTTATTTATCTATCAATCATCTATGTAAGTATGTATGCATCTATCTATCATCTATCTATCTATCTATCTATCTATCTATCTATCTATCTATCTATCTCTGTAGGAGGTTGGTGTGATGCTGCTTGTATTCAGATGCTAAATCCTGTAGTCCATGAGGAGATCCCCATGGGGAGATCCTAACATACACCAGCTTTTGCTGTACAAACTTTGATTGGTTAATAAAGATGCCTATAGGCTGGGTTGGGCAGAAGAGAGGGGCCAGAGTGAAGGATCCTAGGCTTGGCTTCTCAGGCAGAGACCATGAAGAGAGAGGAGGAGGAAGGCAGAAGTCACCACGGGATAGGTGGATCATGAGCACATAGCCATGAGTGCTGGCCAGTTGGACTAGAAGCAGCCCAGGCAGAACACGGCAGGTGATTTCTTGGTGTTATAGACAAGAAAGTAGACAAAAAGTTGATATCTGCCTAGCTCCAGTGCTTTAAAGCTTATTATAAATATAAAGGGTTTGTGTCTTTTATTTCAAAACTATAGGATCTAAGTGGGGTAAAAAACAAGCCTAAAATAATATTTCCCACAATGTATGTATGTATGTATGTATGTATGTATGTATGTATGTATGTCTCTCTCTCTCTCTCTCTCTCTCTCTCTCTTTCTCTCTCTCTCTCTCTCTCTCTCTCTCTCTCTCTCTCTCCCTCTTTCTCTCTCATCTATCTGATATATGAAGACAGGGTCTCAGTCTATAGCCAAGGCTGGCCTGGAGCTCTGGCAATTCTATTGCCTCAGCCTACCAAGTGCTGGGATTGCAGAGATGGGGCACCCTACCTAGATGTCAATTTCTGTTTTAAAGACATAGATCAGACCTTATGACCTAAACGTCTCCTACAAGGCTCTCTTCAAAATGCTTTTGGGAGTTAACACATAACTTTTGGTAGTTACAGGCAAGATATTTATGGCAAAAGGCTATTCGCTTACATGCGGTGACTCAGACTGTACTACTTCCAACTGTGGCTCTAGCAGCTCTTATGATCTCAGATTGCTTACATATTCATGGAACAGGGCTCAAAATGTAAGTATATACTTCTTTTGTAAATTCTATATCACTTACATTTATGCTCTGTGGAAAAGAATTAGCCACATGGCCTTTTGAAGATGCCAGAAAGATTTAACTGCATCAGTGGCTAAACAGCCACTTCTTGAAGCTCTTGGGTGTGGTGGGTGGGAGAGGGCCGTGGTGACTCGTTAGCTTTCTTGGCTGTAAACATGATAGCATAGTAACACTTTGGATGATGGAAGAGACATCTGTAAGAATTCTGTAAGGCTTTTATTTTTTTTAACAGGCCACAACAAATAAATATTGAGAAATTCAGCTGCATAATATATTCATCAAAATATACCACTGAGAGAATAGAAAGATCTTGAGCTGGCCATGCAGATGTAGAGTGTGTGAAGATTTCTTACACAAGCAAAAAACAAAACAAAACAAAACAAAAACCAAAAAAACCCACCTAAAACAAAACAAAACAAAACAAAAAACCAAAAAAACCCAGAGTCACAGAAATGTTAAAACAACTAGAGCCAGTTGCCTCCAAAGAGGAAAAAAAAAAAAAAAAAAAAAAAAAAAGAAAGAAAAAAAGAAAAAAACCAAATGCTTAGAAGAGCCGCGCAAAGAGCTTTGTGTGTGGGATCAGCAAGTGAAGAAAAGCCACACTACCAAAGGAACACCTTGGTGTCAGCTCACCAAGGCAACGGGTACAAAGATATCTATTTTCTTACTCATTTTCATTCTCATTTCTTATAAGAAATAATTATTACTTATTTTCAGCACACACACATACACACTGCACCTCATGATGTGATCAAGTCCACAGTATAAACACTTAAGAAAATAATATTTTATTTATGATGCAAGAACTGTAGAGAAGTTGGTTTTTTGCATTTTGTTTTGTTGTTTGGTTCCCTGCCCCCAAGTCCCCCAGACAATGTTTCTCTCTGTGTAACCCTGGCTGTCCTGGAACTAGCCGTGTAGAGCAGACTAGCCTGGAGCTCACAGAGATCCTCCTGGCTCTGTTTGTTGTTGTTGTTTTGTTTTATTTGAGCGGTCAAACTGTCCCTGCCCTAGAGACATTTTGTCAGTTGGGGGCTGCTCCATTTCTCCTGTCCGTGCAACTTTCTTCAGTTCCTGCGTTAGTGCATCTCTGAGAAGCAATGTCTGTCTCATCACAGATCAGTGTGAAATGCCAGCTCTGAATGTGCCCACATCATCATTTTCATCTCGGCAATGTTGCCAAGAGAGGTTGGAAGTGCAGAGCCACACAATCTTCTCCACTCCAGCACCAGGCCTCTGGAGGAAGCACACACCTTCTGTTTGTGTCAGAGGGGTTAATTACCAAGAGCTGATGTCACTTCCAATAATTGCTAGAAATCAAAAATATACAGAAGTCACCACGAGGGCCTGGCAGCTGCACCAAAATCAGCCTGCCTCTGACTACGTAGTGCAGCTGTTCCCTCTCGGAATGTTTCTCAAATCACCTTGGGTTTTGGAAACCCAGCGATAAGAACCGAGAGATTCCTAGAGAGCTCATGGAGCATGAAGGAAAAAAAATAACAGGGCAACCCTGCCTTGTAGATCTGCCTGTGGCCCGTGTTACTGACATGGCTGTTTCCGTTTTCCCACTGGAATTAATTTCTAAGACTCTCCTTCAAGAGACAAAACATATAAAGAAAAAACAGATAAACAAAACCCAGACCCTTTCCTGCGTTCTTTCTGATGGAAACAATCCTTCTTGTAATGGAGTATGACATGGAGCCTAAAGGAACAGAACGGCAAGCCGCTTCATGCTGGGGGACACGGGGAGCAGGGTGGGAAAGCAAGCCTGTCTGTTCACCTGCCTTTTTGGAATTAGAATCTACTTTGTCCTTAATGGCTCTCCAGAAATAGCCTTAAGTATTGCAATGAGAGACCACAATTCTTCCTGTTTCCCCTTAGGCAAAAGTTGTCCCCCAGTTGTACTTTACCTTGACTCAAAAAGCAAGAAACAAAATGACCAGTAGAGGGCAGAGAAAACACAAGGACCTCTGCTACTGGTTACTGCCTAGAAAGCTCTCCGAGCTGCCTTAGATCCAGCTGAGAAGGGCAGGAGGCGGCTCCATCCGTTATATGTTCTTTCTCATTGAGATGTATTTCTGTCTGGAATAGGAATCGAATAGGTAAAATTAGTAAATGTATATATTTGGAGGTGAATTGATTCTTCATTTAATATACAACTTAGATTAGCTCAAGTCATCAGATCTTTTATATTGCTGTTGTTTAAATTTTTACCCATTAAAGTTCTTCATGAAAAGCCATCTATGGCTGGCAAGACGGATTAATTGGTAAATGTACTTGCTTCCAAGCCCCTATACCAAGGGTCCACATAGTGGGAGACTGATACTAGCAAGCTGTCCTATGACCCATCCATGTGTGCTATAGAATGAGTGGGCACACATATACACAGAAATACATCTGTAAAATGAATGTAATGAAAAATATAGTATGTATAGTAACCTTAAAGATGCTTTAAGATGACCTCACTTTTCTAACTTGCTTTTGGAAGAGTCGAAGGGAGTGAAACGAGGCGGTGGGGTGTCCATTTTTGAGGTTTGATTTGAAAGTAAAGCCTCATCCTGGTTTTATGAGGCCTCCTGTGGTGTGGGCTTGCTGGGATGAGGGTTAAGGAATCCCTGTGGTTTGCTCATCTGGTCAGTTTCTGTCTCCCATTTGTGCTCATGCAAAGGGTTGTCTCTCATTTGTGCTCATGCAAAGGGTTGTTACTGGCTGTTATTTACCTTCAGTTTTTGTGTGTCTTTGCAGAGAAAGAAAACATAAACCTTAGAGTCGAGTTGCACCCTGGGTAGAGCCCAGCTGCATGATGGGATGGACTGGTAGAAATGTTACATATTTCTTTGCTAGAAGCATTCCCTCTGTGTCTACTGAAATATCAAACAGCTCCATATGATGAAAATCACTGTGAACTACTAGCGGACTCTAGTAAGCACTGGTGCATAAAGAGGAAAATAACCTACCCTGAGGCTGCACCTGCTTGGGAAAAGGACAGAGCAGAGCAGTGAGGGCTGCAAAGGAGACAGGGGGAAGGTTTTGTTTATTCTAACTCACAGCCATTAACTTCAAATCTGTAGGAAGAATAGAAGTCAAGAGAGGAATTGTCAAGAAAGAATAGAAAATTATCTTGTGAGTTATTTGGTTAAATGGAGCTTGTGACAAATTGGAAGGGAAAACAAGCCTGAAAAATGAAGTAGAGAAGGCACCTGTTTTAATACTGCACATGGTAGGGCTGGAGGGGGCAGCCCCATCGAATAGTGCACAGTGGTAAATTTCATCACGGCAATCACTGCTGTCTTCTTTCCTCATGAACAGCAACATGGCTGGATGTAGTGGCAGCTTTTGGATGAGATTTCCATCTCTAGCAAGTGGTAAGGCTTCAGGACCACAAAGTTTAAGGACTCTTGTCTGCTGTTCTGAGTGGAGAGAAATTGCAATGATCAAACTCCAGTAAAAGAAACAACTCATATCGTTAATTCTTTACTTGTGCATGGTTTGGAGCCTACTGCAGCGAAGACATTTCAAGTCAGAATTCACCAAGAGTTATGAACCTAGATAATGACGATGGTCATGGTAACGGTGACCACACAGTGGGCATAAAAGCAGTGCTTTGTATGGACACTTTGCATGCAAGTACTGACTTAACCTTTACAACAGAAGATTTCTCTGTAGAACTAGACACTATTGTCACGATTGCAGATGGAGCTAAAACACAAAGAGATAAGGGACCTGCCCAAGGTCACACATGGAGCCATGAAGTTGAACTCCAATTTTGGTTACAGGTTGAGCTGCTTCTGTAAAGCAAGGACTATGCTTCATTAGCATTTATTGCTCTAGCCCACCAATGTTTGTTATGGGAAGGAGATGAGGTCATCCATAAGGCTGCGTTTTCACGTGGCCCAGACTAGACCTGGATCCCTACAGAGGTTGTGAAGAGTGCTCCGTACAAAGTCAACACTAAATAGATGCCTACGCTCACTATTCATGGACCCTACCTTCCAGATTGTGGATTTGAGAATATACAGCATTATCTCAACTGGTTTATTTTAAGGAAATGGACATCTATGCAATCCTCTCTGTAATAGAAGAAATCCTTCACGTCTTCAGACTCTAGGCAGCTGGAAAATGTTGCTTGGAGCCTTATCGGGAAGTAAAATTCAGCCCTGGCCTGATGGACCCAGCACTTCCTGCTCCCCACTTTGACTTTACAACCTTCTACATGTTTCCTCATAGTAAGTGATCATATAAAGCTTGTTTTCGCTCAGACTTTGGTTGGAATGATGTCCACCATACAGTGTTGAGTATTTCTATAAAGATAAGTTTTCCTCATATTTATCATTTTAAAACTAAAGCTTAATTAAAAAATCTGTGGCTTCCATCACAAACCAAATCCAAACAAACTCCTTAACCAGAAAAGAGTGTGGCTGGGCCCCAGCAACAGTGTTTGCTTGCACATAATTTGCTCATTATAGTGTTCCAGTCCCTAAGTTAAACACTTGGAATAGTCTTATATTGAATAAAATCCTATGCATTTGGCCCCAGGCTTACCTGGTTTATCTGAGCACTGGCCTGAAACAGTTTAATGATTTGTTTGCCATGATCCCTTAAGCCTTGACTCCAAGGCTGTGATCTGCACATCTGGACTTCTGTAAGTTCTATCTGGGAGTCTAGTAGTCAAATCTATGTTTATGATGTCACTTGCCTTTCTTAGTGTGTTCCATTTATTCTGCAGATGTAAAGGAGCGGATGTAAACTGTGGTAATAAGCTATACATAGTTGTTGTATTTTTATATCCATATGGACTTGGAAGAGGGAAACCTCCACCTCATCAAGAATGTTACTTGCTAAGCAGAAGAATGTCTTCTTCCTCTCCTCCTTCTCCTCCTCTTCTTCCTCTTCCTTCTCCTCCTCTTCTAACAATCATTTCCAAGTTGCGCCTTTAAAAAAATGCTATTTGGACCAGATGACAAGAGTATGATGTAGAAATAGCTTCGGCATTCTGAAACCCATAGCTGTCTATGTAAACACACTTGTGCAAATGCTTGAGCTGCAAGCTGAACTTTCTGCTTTCCACTGAGCGCCCCTTTCCCTAGAAAGGATGGCTGACAGACAAATTGTGGCTATTCAGCACTTGTCAGGCATTTCCTGAAAACCATCAAAATGCACTGGTCATTTCCAAAAACCCAACTGACCATACTTACTTCCTTTGATAAAGTTCAAGCTTTCAAATGAAAACTAGAGTATAGACAAGTTACATTTAACAGTGTCTTGATTCATAAAGGTTTTTTTTTTATATATATATTTGTGGTAATAATATGTAATAGCTTTTTGTAGAGAATAACAAAATGTGTCAACATTAGGAAAATGTATAAACTAGTGAATTTCCAACTGGCTGACGTATGACACCAGAAAGTCAAAGGTGAAGAGTCAATTTAGTCACAGATGGACTCCTAGGTTTTAATTTAAAGAAATGAAAAGTTTATCGATATGACTCCAGATTTTACTTCACAACACACCTTTAAGAAACTGTTATTCATTGCGTTTCCATGTGATGTCAAAGAGGAACACCCAAAATTATCTGAAAAGCCTTCCAAAGTATGCCTGTCTGCCCCAGACACATCTGTGTGTATGCCTGTCTGCCCCAGACACATCTGTGTGTAGGTGTTCTCTATAAAATTCAACCAAAACAACATATCAAACCACATTAAATTGGAGACTACTGTCTTCTACAAAGAAAGAAGTTTTTAAAAAACTGAAGAATAGGCCTTGTTCTCATTACCTCCTCCTTTGGTATTTATTTTACTATTTTACATAAGAGTGTATTATTAGTGTCAATGTGCAGGGAACCTCCTGGCCTGGAGCAGGCTGAAACAGGACACAGTAGGATTCTGGTGTGGCTTCAAAGACTGATGGTCTCTGGACATTCTACCTCTCTAACTAAACTGAATGCTGATGATAACGTCTCAAAACAAACTTTCTTGCTCATTCTGAGGGGTAATAAGCTGCTGGGTTAGTGATTAACACCTGTAGCCCAATAGCTAGGGATTGAGTAATGTGGCCTTTGCTGTCTCTCCAGGAATTGCATGGCTCTAACTTTCAGCCTGCTAGTTGAAGTCTCAGCAAGAAGAAAGGGACACTTTGAAAGGTGATTTAGCGTACATTTATAAGTTGTAAAAAGTTACCTATGAAAGCTCTGTAAGAAAAAAAGGAAAAGGAGAAAGACCCTAAGCTGGGCAAGGGGAATTCAAGCTCCTCTCTTTGTCCTCAGCACTGATACATCTTTCAGAATACACAATCACATGGTAAAAAGTTCATCACAGTTTAGCCATAAATTCAAATCATAAATCAAATAAGAAGTTACAACAGTGAATGTTTATATGCATATCCATTAGGAGTAATTATCTGGCTAAACATTCATCACCTGTCATAGCTCCACAGGTTCATTGAAAGTTAAAAACATTCAATAAAAAATTTTTAAAAATTTAAAAAAATCATAAAAAGTTATTAGTGAAGTTTTGTATAGGTAAACCCAGTCAACACATTATCTTCTGTCCTAGCACCTATAATAAATAGTTAGTCCCCTTTTTATGACCTTAGGTTAATGATTTTACAACCTTTTGGAAGGTTCTCTGAGTAGAAGAAAGTCTGGTTACTATCTAAGAGGCAATTAAGTGGTGACACATGGGAGACTGACAGAGTTCTCACTGCAGTTTTGATTATCAGAGAGAACATAATAGCAGTCCCACTATAAAAGAGCTTAATAAATACTGATATAATTTTAAGAATTTTTATAGTATCATCATTAAGAATTAAGAAGTCATCTATTTGTCTATATTGCATCACTACAAGACAGTACATCTTTCATAGTTCTGCAGAGATCTGCTCAAAAGGGTGAGCTAATACCTAGTGATTATCAGATATGTTTACTAATAACAGGAAAAGAATATTAATAGCAGGAATCTTTCCTAAAATGATTTTCTTCCCGGCCTTGCCTACCAGAAGTCTGTTGTAAAGGTTAATCTAAGCCGGTCTTCCCAGGAAGATCACATGCTAGTTATTAGCTTGTCCTTTGATGGCTCCTGACATCAATGTGTGATGGATTATTTTATGGTCATTCTAAATAAATAATTAAAGCAGCTTAACAATGTCAATTTTAATACCCAAGGTGCTTTGTCCACATTAACAAAGCATTTTTAAGAACTAAGTGCCGCTTGTATGACAATAAAGTTCTAGGACATCTGTAGAGAGCTGGCTGCCACAAACATGCTGTGTCATGATGGAGTACCAGCGTGTATTTTCTAATCAAATATCTTCCAGCCAAACCAATGATTAGCATTAATAATCCTTGCTGTGCACCAAGGACATCCTTGGGTGTATATCTGTACCAATTCATTTAATCCCCAGAACCAAAAGTTAGATATCATGTATCTGTATGTAGTACGTGTGTTTGTGTATGTACGTGTGTGCATGTTGTGTATGATAGTCCATCTGTCCATCTGTCTAGATGATCTTATAACTAGTAAGTGATAGAAGCAACATTTGAGGTCATGCTGGAATTCTGTACAGGACTCTATTGGTTCTAGGTACATCAATTTAGTATATGGTAGAAAACTGACTTAACCACATCAAAATTATTGTAGAAATGATAGCCATTCTCTTTTTCCCTCAGATAAATATATCTATTGCAAAATAGAACTTATGGCTGTCTCTTACATGGGTGGGTCCAGTCAGCCTCCAACTCCTTTTTTTCCTCCCTTCATGAGTGGAGTTACTTAAACACAATCAGATAATTGCCTCTGGCAAATAAACAGAAACAACTCAATATTTTCTTCCAAATAATTGCATGCTAATCAATTGGTTAGAGCAATTTCTCAGCATCAATAATTCTTTGACAGCCTATGTTAACTGTCTTTAAATTGCCAGGTTTGAGGAGACTGGGAAGTTGCTCTTAGCTTATAGCAAGCATGCCTGTATCCTTAGGCACTGGGGCTCTGTTATTGGTTTGTTTTGCTGTATTTTAAAAATAGTCTAATGACATAAATGTCCCCATACACTTGTATCTAGCCCTAGTGGTAATACCAAAGCACATTATAAGTTTTAGAACATGCTACAAAATTGTCAGAGGAATCTAAACAAGCCATTGTTTCCTTCCCTGAGAATGCCCTTCTGAATTTCCTTTTTTTCTGACTTACGTGCTAAATGCTTATCATTATTTGAGTACTCTCCTGTGTGTAAATAATCACTCAAATTAGTCCCTCTCACTAAAGATTTTCTACAATAAGACATTGTTGTCACTTCCCCCCCCCTCCCCCCCAACTTCGGGGGTGGGGAGGTAAGGTTTAGATTCATAGAATACCAATACAGGAGAAGTCCCAGGGGACCTTAGTGGCATCTCTTAATTTCATGGAAATGAAATGACCTGTAAGTCATTCACTGCAGTGAGTAGAGCATCTAGGACAGGGGAAGATGATATTTATTCTTCTAAATTTCTCTGTCTATTCTGGAGATCCTGTTTCTTTAGAGTTTTTTTTTTACTCCCCTCCACTATGTTTTCTTTTCTTTATGTCCCCCTCTCTCTGATCTGATGTTAGTTGATGTACAAGAGAAAATGTTTTTCTTTGTGTCTCAAACATTCTGCTCCTGAGATGCCAACATAGGGTGGCTGTCTTAATCAGGGTTTCTATTCCTGCACAAACGTCATGACCAAGAAGCAAGTTGGGGAGGAAAGGATTTATTCAGCTTACACTTCCACATTGCTGTTCATCACCAAAGAAGTCAGGACTGGAACTCAAGCCAGTCAGGAAGCAGGAGCTGATGCAGAGGCCATGGAGGGGTGTTACTTACTGGCTTGCTTCCCCTGGCTTGCTTAGCTTTCTCTTGTATAGATCCCAAGACTATGAGCCCAGGGACGGCACCACTCACAATGGATCCTTGATCACTAACTGAGAAAATGCCTTACAGCTGGATCTCATGGAGGCATTTCCTCCAGGGAGTCTCCTTTCTCTGTGATAACTCCAGCTTGTGTCAAGTTGACACACAGAACCAGCCAGGACAATGGTCTTCCATCAAGATAAGCTGGACAGTGACACAGAAGAATTGTCTTAACATAGGCTGAATATTAGATTTTTTTCATTTCATGTGAAACGCCTTCTGGAAACTTCTACCATGTTCTCTGTGTATCTGTGTGTATTTTCCACCTCCATTGTCTCTGTAAACTCTTATGTTCCTTTTCCCATAGCTTCATAATATCTTCTGGGGACTTGGGTTTTAACTTGTCTTTGTGTTGTTTCTGTTACACTACTACCCCTGGAGGCCCTAATTTCTGTTAGCTTCAGCTTTTCAGAGTGTTTTTTCTAATTAAAAACAGTTCTTTCCTTACGAGGAACTCTGGTGTCAATGACAACATTATACATTTTTAACTGTATTACATTATAACTAAAATATATTTAATTAAAAAAAACAAGCCGAGAAAGCGCTCAGCTCTGCAAAGAAAGGTCATTTTATTCATCAATCTGAGTTGACATTACAAAATTATCACAGAGCAGGTGAGTTAAGAATAACTGATTATTTCTCACTGCACTAGGGCTGAGACCTCAAGGTCAAGGGACTGAAAATTCGGTGTCTGGTGAGGGCCTCTTCCTGGTTTGTAGATGTCCATCCTTTGTGTCCTCACTATTGAGGGAGACAGAAAGAAAGATGATCTTTCTCCCCTGTCTCCTCATAAGAACAGTGATCTCATTCATGAAAGTCTCACAAGGGTCCATTTTATAACCTGTTCATCTTCCAAGTGCCTTTTCTTCAAGTCCTTTGTTGTTGACAATCTGGCTTAAACATATGAATCTGGACAGGCAGGGGCCACATTCTACCCGCTGTAGTCACAGAAGGAAATATCATCCTATTTTTTTTTCCTATGGGAAATAAAGGAACCAAGATTGGAGAGAACAATATATTAGGCAAACAGAGCCAGGGTTCGGTGAAAATAAAATAAAATAAACGGCAGACTGTAGGGTACATACCTTTCTTATTGCTAACGTACCGAGAAGCGACAACTGCAGGATGGAGGAAGGGCTTACTGTATCTTACAGTTTAGGGGTTACAGCCCACGATCCGAGGAAGGCATAGCTAAAGCCCGGGGTATAAATGTCTGCAGTCAGGAAGCAGAGAGAACCAGGCTAGAAAACCAAAAGGTTCACTCCATGACCGCATGACCATTTACTTCCGTTTTCAAGGCTCCAACTTCTAAAGGGGCCACAATGACTGGGTAGAAGGTGCCGGAAGTTCATGGTTCCTACGGCTGATAATTAGTTCAAGGGTACAGGAGTGTAGAACAACCAAGGACATCCAGAATGGGTTCCTCCTTTTCCTTTACCCTCTCCCCTAAGCAGGACAATCTTCTTTCTTGAGAGGCCATGTTCCTCCTGCCCCCAAGGTCTTACGCTGTTTTAATGTAGTGAGACAAAGGATACACTATATGCAGTAAATGAAGTGTCGGATCAAAGCGGATAGAGTAAGATGTTTGGAAGAAGGGCAGAAGACTATTGAGGTCTCTGGGGGCAACGTTCTTGCTTTACCCTCCATTCAGCCATTTTTTTTTTCAGACTGCAGCTAACTAGTGATCTACCCAGCTTTACTGATGTAGACTGTAGGAAGTGAACATTCTCTCACCATGAAAACCTTCCTCTCGATTCCCTCTGTAAGGAACACATGCAATTCAGCTTCAGCCAACTTTAAGCACAGCATAGGGCTTATTACAAAAATGGATATCAAAATAGCAATATTTTATTGATAGAGATCAGAAAATCTCGTCGAGAAGCTCCACATTCCGGAGAATGGGTTGTAATAACGTTTAGTTATTCCGGACCATCTGTGCGAACATGGAAATAGCCTCATTATATGTAAACACACAATAATAGTAGTTATTAAAATTTGATTCTCTTTGTACTGTACTCAAACAAAAGGGGAGGCCGAGAAACTAAAGTGCATCTCCTCTGAATTTAGAATCAAAGAAATAGTAAGATATAAAAAGAAACTGTCGAGTTTGAAAAATCCTCTTCAAAAATCTCCATTTTTTTTTTTTTTTTTTTTTTTTTTGTTAAAATATCCGAGATTCCCCAGAGGCAGAACAAGCTGTTGATCCTAGTTAGCTTCACCGCCCAGCGCTGACTGTGTCCTGTAAGAAGAAAACCTCAGACGCTGCTGCAATCAGCAGCTCCTGGAAGTGCTCTCTGCTGTGTCCTGCCACACCCCTGCACTGATTGAATGATACATTATGCTTGCCAGAGACCTGACATCTCCTAGACCCCTAATGAACTGCAGTGTCCAGCCCATGATTGGGCAGGCGAGTGTTGGCTGATCAGGCTGGATTGTCACATTTATGAGTTCTTCTCTGATTCTTTGCTCTTACGTAGTCAAAAAATGATAGTGTTATTTTTGTCCTAGTATCTTCCAGGGATTCAGGAACCGTGCACAGCACTTTGTGTCAGGGACACAGGGACTGTGCACAGCACTTTGTGTCAGGGACACAGGGACTGTGCACAGCACTCTGCGTACTTGCATATGCATGGGCTTGCTCACAGATATGTGTTCAGCCAAGTATTGGTCACCATTTTCATTTCACAGACGAAACCAAAGCCGGTGTTCAGTATTGGAATCTATAGGTCAGTTCCTTACACCACGTTCTGTCCAGTCCAGAGAATAATCTATGAGTGCTGTAATTTTTTATTTTAAACCAGTGATCTTATTAAGTATATAGCAAGCCAAAGTAAAAGAATAAAAGAACATAGTAGGTGCACATCTATAAAAACAACCACACAGGACACAGAGAGCGCCCGGCAGAGAACTGGCAGGGGGTCCCCTCAAGGTGGTCACTTGGAGTTGCCAACAGAGCAGAGGGCACCCCAGGTGAGGCTTTTAAGTAAGAGAACACATACTAGAAAGGTAACTTCAAGCTTGGGGCTTAAAGGTTCAGCAGAACCAGACTGGGGAGACTGAGGCAGCCAGCTGGAGTTTCTGAGTGAGCTTGGTCTCCATGGCTGGATTTCCCATGGATGAACCTGAAGCTTCTCTTTCTCACTGTGGGTTGAACAATGGTGACCTCTGCTGTAAATTGCTTACCTGTGAGGTGTTGTGAGTGGAGTCGTTTTTCTGTTCTCTCTTGTCACAGATTTTGGGGGGCCAGCCCATCCCAGAAAATGGAACTTGGAGAACACTAAACTTAGTGTGCTTGCTTGCGTGTGGATGGTGGGTCAACCCCCATTCTGGAGCTAGTTATACTGTGAGATCAAACAACACACTAAAATGCAATGTGCATTCCAGGTCAGGCTCGAGGCTGGCTCCCTTCTGACCTCATCTTTCTGCTCTTATGACATCGGATTTTTCCTGGGAGGCTTGTGACTGGTTAAACAACTTTAAACTTTTTTTTCCAATGAATATTGCGAAAACCTAGCAACACAGGGAACCATTACCTCCAGTCTCATTATCCAGACAAACGCACCATCTACTCATGAGGTTTATTTTTCTTGTTTATTTTATTTTTTTTCAAGACAGGTTCTTGCTAGATGGCTCACATTGCCCTGGAACTTGTAGTTACGGTCCTAGTCTCTCTAGTGCTGAGATTACAGGCAACAAACCACCACACCCACCTCCATCCAGTAGCCTTTAAAATCTATCTCTCTCTCTGTGTGGTACATGTCTGTCTGTCTGTGCCCAGCCAAGTCTAGCTTTTTATGTGTGTGTCTATGTCTGTGTGTGTGTGTGTGTGTGTGTCTATGTCTGTCTGTCTGTCTGTGCTCAGCCAAGTCCAACTTTTTATATGTATATATGTGTGTGTGTGTCTGTGTGTCTGTGTGTCTATCTGTCTGTGCTCAACCAACTTTTTAATGTGTGTATCTATCTCTCCCCCTCCCCCTCCCCCTCCCCCTCCCCCTCCCCCTCCCCCTCCCCCTCCCCTCCCCCTCCCCCTCCCCCTCCCCCCCCCTCCCCCTCCCCCTCCCCCTCCCCCTCCCCCTCCCCTCCCCCTCCCCCTCCCCCTCCCCCTCCCCCTCCCCCTCCCCCTCCCCCTCCCCTCCCCCTCCCCCTCCCCCTCCCCCTCCCCCTCCCCCTCCCCCTCCCCCTCCCCCTCCCCCTCCCTCTCTGTTGTATTCTTTGAGCCGTCAACATAGCGCAATGTGTGTGAGAATCCGTTCAGCACTGAAATAACGTTTACCAGCTTCACGTCCCTTACAACTCAACTCCGCCCACCTTCATGACTCTGCACAGGGTCCTACAACTGAGTGTATGACTCCTAGAAAGGAATTTCTACCACTGGAAATTAAATGCTCACTCACTGTAAGAGTAAGAGGTTTCTTAATGTGCAACCACCAAAAATGAATTCCAACTCCGGCGCGGAATAATTCTGCATTGTTTCTGGAGTCGCCCGCCCATGCTACCTTGCAGTGCTGCTGCTCGGTGTAACTGGTTCTGTACACACGGTCTGCCGTTCGTGTGGATCTATGCCAAGCACTGCCTGAAACCCACCAGCTACGATCCAAGACTGCTGCTGCATGTTAAGACTTCCCTTGTTTCCAGTTGACACACTAACTTTTCTGCTCTTGCAGAGACATAATGGTATAATTGCAGAAAACAAATATCTAGTACCTTTCAGCTGCCATTCGTCAGTATGAGCAGATTAAAGTGTCTTCAGGTTGTATTAGAATGTTTGATGTTAAAAATTGTCACGAGTTCACAAAAAAGTTTTTAAATGAGTTTTGACTTGGAACCGTGTCTCTCTCTCTTGCCATTGAACAGTTGAAAATGCAGTAGTCTAGTAAACATTTTATATTCTGGGGGAAAAAAGAACTTTGGCATGGAATTTGGACACAATTTCCTATAATATCTGAAATGACCAAAATTTTGTGTGTGTGTTTGTGTGTCTGTGTGTCTATGTGTGTATACATATATATGTGTGTGTTTTGAGTGTGTGTATATATATGTGTGTTTATGTGTGTATACATATATATGTGTGTGTTTTGTGTGTGTGTGTGTATGTGTGTGTCTGTCTGTATGTAAGGGCTTAATTCTCATCTGGAGGACTTGCATTTAGTTCCAAGAACCATGTAATGTGGCTCACAACTGCCTATAATTTCTCATGGGCACCTACACACACAAATAAAAGTAAACATAAATCTTAAGAAATAAGATTTTATTTGAGTTTCTATTAGTTATCACTAATCGTTGATTTTTATGCAGACTCTGTATATGTGTGTAACTGGGGTTGTGTGAACATCTTTCTGACTGAAGAGGGAGTGAGTGAGAACCGTTTAAGCAGTATGCTCTAAGGGGGTCACGCTGTGGCCCACAGCCCCTTTCTTTTCGGTTGATAAGTTCATCTTCCCTGCACACTGAGTTATTCAGGGAGCAGTAGCATCAATATTTCTCCGACTCCCCCCTGCCTCTTTTACTCCAGTTCTATTTCATCAAATTTCACACCCAAGACTCTTGATTTTCATTTGCTTGTTGGACAGCAATGTACACCAGTTCTCTCCTAGGTTACTTATGTCTGAAAAGTGTCTTGTGGGTTTGTCATGGGGATGGGAGAAGGCAGTACCACTGTAGGCTTTGCAATCAGTGTGGGAAGTGGACGGGCTGACACATCGATCAGTCATTTAAAGTAGAAACTTCTAGTTTCTTTAGAAAGTTAGTTATGTCAAATGGTCTTTTGCTGGGACACACAGGTGAAAGGATGTTTTGACATAGTAAACACATGAAAGGACACTTGATGAAAGAGTATAAATATGACCCCACAGACAGTGGGAGACTGAGCATTGGTTTGGTTTGCACCACCTCGATATTCTTTGCTAAGGACATGAGTATGTTGTGAGTTGTTGAGCTCAACTTGTGGTACTGCGGCCACTGAGAGAAACTCATTCAAGAACTGCCCATGAGGTTCCTCACCTCTGGCTACTTGGTGAGCCTGGTGGTTTCTTCAGGATTGAACCACAGCTGCTGGTTCATGCCTGGTGTCTGCCTGCTGAGAAGACTGGACCGTAGCTGCCAGTTCGTATGTGGTATCTGCCTGCCTAGAGGACTGGTCAGCAGCTGCTGAGTTGTATTTGGTGTTTCCTATGGGACTGAACTGCTGCCAAGGAAGATCGAGCTCACCCCCAAAGAACTACTGTCTGCTTCCCCCATATCCTAATAACTTTTCCACTACCTCTGTTGGGTGGTGGGCTAGAGGAGAGGTTGAAGCCTTCTTAAAAGTAGGTTGCAAAAACCTCATGCCTATAGTCACTAGTGATATAAGGAAGGTGTTTAGGCTGGTTGGTGATCGTGACCTGCATCTGATCATCGTGTGGTGCGGTTTAGAATACAGAGCTTATAGAACACTCAGGCTTCATGTCTGCTCACAGGGACTATAGCATGGCTGTTGAACCCACTACTATGGAGGCTGAGGCAGGAGGACCTGGGCTCAGCACTTGTGTAGTGAGTTAAAGGCTCTTTCAGGTACTGTAGGAGAGGCCTTGTTTCAAGATAATAATTGAGGCCTGGAGAGCTGGCTTAATGGTTAAGAGCACTGGCTGCTTTTCCAGTGGATCAGGGTTCAATTCCCAGCACCTACATGGCTTCTCTCAACTATCAGTGTATTCAGTCCCAGGGGATCTGATGCCCTCTTCTGGACTCTGTAGGCCCTTGCATGCCCATGATGTAGAGACATTTGCATTTAGGCAAATACTCATAGACAGAGAATAAAAATAAATAAAATCTCAAAAAAAATTCAAGTGGGTTAAAACTGCTAAGCTCAAGAAATGAAGCAGATTTCTGGAGTATCAGCAGTGTCTGCCCTGCCTTGTGTACCATGGGAAAGAGTCACGTTCAGTGACTCTTCAGAGCACTGTCTCCATGATAATGTACTCGCTCAGTTCTTGAAGTCAAAGGAAAACCTGCATCCACTAATATTTACCTAGTGCTGTTAGCAGATCTAAGTGGTGAGCATCGGCTGGCAACCTCACTGCCCATGGGGAGCTTTTATCTTCCTAAGGAGGCAAGTTTATTTGACTGTGTTATCTCAGACTTTCTTCATTATAAGCGAAGGTATTTGCTCATATAAATATTTCAGGATGCAATCGAAGGAGCCTCCGAAGGAACGCTTGAAGGGAGGTGGGTTTGAGTCCAGATTCTCCTCCTCCAACACTTAATTTGGTGCTTCCTGCTCTCTGAACAGAAACCAAAAGGCAGAATTCTAAAAATACTTCATGCCTCCAGTCTTCCAGACCTGCAGTGTGTTTTAGAGAGGGCCTAACAGGGTTCCAGTGGGTGCTGAAGGGGAGCTTTAGAAGAGGTCAGAGGAGGATGTTCTTGCAGTATAGGGTGCTGCTGGGCCATGGGCAGAAGCGCACACAATGAGTATCTTGGCATTTTGAAGTACATTAATCATGGACAAAAGTAGATTTTTTTTTTTTTGATAATTTTGTGAATGATGCTGAGGAAAGGAGGCTGGAGAGTCTAATAGCTTATTTTTCTGATTAGTCTAAAGGTTCTCTGTGTGGCAAAAGTGTCCGGGAGAAACCTGAACATTCAAGAGAAGGGGAGGTTCTAAGCACCACAAGGCAGAGCAGCCAGAAGCTCATTAACAAAGGGAAAGATTGTGGGCCAGACCACACCACAGTGATTGTAACCTGTGCTTCCAAATTCCCCCAGCTTTGGAGAGGATGCACTATGGGGCCTAAGTCTGAAGGACAAAAGGTGAGGGTACAGCTAAGTCCACACCTCCATCACCTCATCTTTCACAGAACCCAGAGTAGGAGTCTGGCTTCAGTTTTAACTGCTCTTGGTGGTCCAGGTGGGCATCTAGGGGGAGGAGACAAGAGGAAGGGAGAGTTATATGGCAAACTTCTATACCTTCTTGGCAAATGATAGCGTAATCATTTTTAGAAAAGTTAGTCTGTAAGAAATGCTCTAAAACACTAAAACTTCAATTAGTTATAGAGCTACGAAGGGGTGAATTTTAAAGTCAAAATTCATTCTATATGCTTTCATGACCAGGTCATACATGTAAACAAAATATTGGGATCATATTCTCCCTCCATTATCTCTTTTTATCCTCTTCCCATTCCTGCTGAACTCGTTCTCCTTCCTAGATTATACCCCTCCTACTTCTGTGTCACATGTGTTTAAGTGTGTATGTATGCATGTGTATGTGCATGTATGTGTGTGCATGTATTCTTGGTGGAGTGTGCATGCATGCACAGGTGTTGTGCAGGTAGCCATGGCTGCTCTGTGTTCGCACTGCAATGCTATGACATAATGAGTAGACAGCATTTACAGCGAATGCTGCCTCATCCTGCTGCTCTTACAATCATTTCTTTTCTAATAGTCCTGGGGGGCTTACTCAGTGAGAAGATACTGTGTGCCATATAGGGCAGTGTGCAGCTTGCACAAAACACGCTTGGCTAGTCACCAGTAAGGGGGAAGGAGTCTCAAGTTCTTTGTTGTTGTTGATTTTGTGTGTGTGTAAAATTATGAACAAACTATCTTAGCAAGACTCATGTTCCAGGTGAGGAGGAGGAGGGCATGCTAAGAGGCATTTGTGCAACAGTGTGTTGGATACCTCTTAAGCACAGCACCATAGGCACATGACCCAGTTAGAGTCCTCCTGAAGGGTGCAGGCTCATAGAAAGGGGAACAGAATCCACTCAGAATCTCCAAGAACCAGAGGGTTTGGCAGTGTTTGGATAGGGGATAGCTGCTCCGTCATGCTGTGTGCTTGGTAGTCTCACTGCAGTGAGCTACACTGATGGGAGGAGCAGAGGAAGGATGGAGAACTGGATACAGGTAGAGCTCAGACAATCTTGGTGAAGTGCTGGAAGTGGTGACCAAAGGATAGAAACAGGACTGATGTGGGGTGAAAGCATCTGCATGTTTGGGGGAGGGTGGGGGCAAAGCAGTGGTTTTAGGTCTTGCCAGCATTATTGCACACAGGAGCTCTTAGCAGCTGTGGTTGCCTGCACGAGACATGCTTATGACCAAACTAATCAACATTCCAACATGCATGGCAAAGGGGCTCACAGGTCCTACCCTCCACGAGAAGCAGCTGGTCATTAATGTCTATTGTGGTAGGTCGAGTCCTTTTCCTTCAAAGGTATAGCTCCTGGTAGACTTCCCATACTCCAGTGGGTAGCTCTACATCAACAGATTTTAAAAGAGTGTGAAGTTGGGAAGGGAACACGGAGGACATCTGGGCCACATGGGAGAGAGTGAATATGATTGGAATATATTGT
>NC_047660.1:4367665-4400165 GCF_011762505.2 Arvicanthis niloticus
AAAATGCACTTTTGTGGGAGCATGTGGCATGGTGATATGGAGTATTCTAATTATTCTAATCCAAGGTCTCTTATTATCTATGTACATTTGAGTCTTCTTCAAATGGAGACTCTGATTCTTGAGGTATGGGGCTGGAATAGATGTTCTGTACTGCCTGCAAGATCCCAGGTGGTGCTGATGCTGCCTGTCCATCGGCAGCCTGGGGGGCTTATGAGATCTTGTAGCTATCTGTTCCTCAGCCTCTTATTGCATTCCTATGTCTACCTACTAGCCTGCTACAGGGCCTTGTGTACATTATAAATGGAGCTGCTTTGCTTTATTCCTTAGTACAGAATGAACTATTTGTTATAACAGTCCTGCCCTCTCCACCAATGAATTAGATATAATACTTTCTCTACAGAGTCTTAAATGGTCAGGAAGCACTTTGAATTTCACATATAGGCAAAATGAAATGTAAGTCTTGGCTAGACACTAGCTCTGAACTGTCAGTGGGCACATGTTTTGGAAGAAACAACATGGCTGGCTAACGGGAAGAGACAGTATGCCTGCCATGCCCCTGCATTTTGTTTTCTGAATTAATCAGTGGAAACCAGTGCCAGCAGACCAGACATGATGGGTCAACCTGAGCTTGGTTGCATAGGCTACGGCAACAGTATTGTTAGGGTTATTTCTCTCTGTTGGCATCAGAGAAGGAAAGAGCTATGGTGGGTGTTGGGGAATTGAGAACTACCCACACTCCACAATGGAGTGCTCCCCACAGCCTGCCTTCCGAAACTCATACCAGTGGCCACATCATCACCAGCTCCCCTCTCCCACAATAAATCTCTCAAATGAGGTCTGCTGCACCATGTGATTTTGTGGCACTCTTTGTCCCTCTACTCACTCTAAAATTCTCTAACAGTGGGGACTCTATGTGGCAAAGACCTCCAGGTGCAGGCAAGCTCTCAGCCTTTGAAGAAATAAAGTCTTCAGTATTTAAACTACAAGGAGCTGGACTTTGTCACAGCCTGCATGTTTGAAAACTCCCTCTCTAGTGGGGACCCTCCTCACAGTCTTATTTAAAGGGTGGACCACGCTACACCCAGCCTCCTGAAACATGAAGAATGAAGTAATACTCAAAGAGTTTTAAGCATCTGCATTTGAGGGATCATCTCTGCACAGCAACAGAACATTGTTCCAGCATCCTTCCCTAAACACTGCCCAGGCATACATCTATGCATGCTGTGATGTTTAGTTCTGATTGCTAGCTTGGTTAGATTAAGAAATGTCTAAGGCAGATTTTTAACTGTGATTGATGGGGAAGGGGGGGCGGGGAGAGGAGACACCCTGAATGTGTGCAGCATCATCCTGTGGGATGGTCTCGGGGACAGAATAAAATCAGGAAAGGGGAAAAAGCCAGCTGAATACCAGCATTTCTCCTTTTCATCTGTGTCTTGGCCTGCTGTCATCTGAGCAGGGAGGCTCATGCTTCTGCAGTCACAGCAGTAAACAGTTGTACTGTCACACTTCCTGTGCCATGACAGACTGTGTCACTTCAGACTGTGAGCCAGATCACATTGTTCCTCTGTGGAATAGCTTTTCCTTAAGGGATGGCTGCAGTCATAGAGAGTAATCAAAATACACAACATGCTTCCTTCCCCTCCTCTTCCTCTTCCTCCTCCCCTTGCTCCTTCCCTCCCTCCCTCTTCCTCCTCCTCCTCCTCCTCCTCCTCCTCCTCTTTCTTCTTCTTCTTCTTCTTCTTCTTCTTCTTCTTCTTCTTCTTCTTCTTCTTCGTCCTTCTTCTTCTTCTTCTTGTTCTTCTTCTTCTTCTTCTTCTTCTTCTTCTTCTTCTTCTTCTTCTTCTTCCTCTCTCTCTCTCTCTCTCTCTCTCTCTCTCTCTCTCTCTCTCTGCCTTCAGAGAGACTAAGAGTTAAACAGACTCCTGGTAGGTAGACAGACAGGGTGTGGCTAGGTAATGAAGGTGGCAAATTTTCAAGATGGCCAGCTTCTTTACCTTTCTCAGTTGAAACAAAAGCCTGGCAGATTTAAAAGATAGTTTTGCAGACTTTCATCTCCCGTTAGCAGATCCCCTGCTCATGGACTGGCTCAACTAGTTTAAGCCTGGCTTGATGAGACATGACACAGAGTCAAACTGGGCCAATCAACAATCCCAGTTTCCTCAAACTGAACAACCCTAAACTAGGGGAGGACAAGTCTTCAGGAGGGTTAAGACTCCCAGTCCTTGAGAAGTCAGTGGGTTTTCTGCTTCCCAGGCCCTCCCTGCACTTCACAGGGGACTTTTCTCTGTGTTTCCTTACCCTAATACATGCCTTTGACTGTTGCTTTTGCCTCTGCTGTCTGTGGTGCTTGAGGAGTCTCCATTACATCCGATGTGCTCCCAATATTTCTTGCCTTGTAATTCTTCAACTGGCAGGGGAAATGAACCAAATCAAGACCCCTAGACTGTCACTTCCTTCTTATTTCAACGCCATTCAACATGTTTATTTATACATCTGTGCTTCTATCAGGTTCTGTAATATTTCAGCGAGCAAAGGCACAAGTTGCATTTAGCCAAGCCCCATTTAATGGATTTTCAGGGTGCTTTCTCTGACCTTCAAAAGTCCCCGTTCTGTCTGTAGAAGAACAAGAAAATCACCTGAACACCACTTTCCAGAGTGAAAGTTATTTTTGTAAAACCCTTGTACTTTGTTTCCTGTTGATTTGCCCCTTTTGTCTTTGAAGCTCTTTTTCCAGCTGAGGTTTTAATAGATTAATTAACTGCCTCAGTATGTCCAGGGCTGGGGAGTTTCCTTGGACACAGGATATTTAGTTTCCCACAAGAAACAGCAGGACAGCTCATCACTCAGCAACATCAAAAGCTCAAATGAAAGAGTCAGGGCAGAGACCTCAGTAATGACAGGTAACTCCGTAGAATCTTGGCCAGCAAAGAAAGCAGTCCCCAGGCCTGGCTCTTCTGGCTGGCAAAGCTGCCCCTTGTCACTCCTATCCCTTGGTGTTCCCTTTGAGGCCCCTCCTAACAGTAAATATGCAAGTGCCTTTCTATAATGAGAGAACCAAAGGAAGATTTTGGATTTTAGAACAATAATCTGCCTCCCCTTTCAAAGAGATAAGCCATTCCATCTACAAGAATGGCGATCCACACAGGGGTTGGATTATCTCCCTGTAAAGCAGCAGGCCCCTTTTATTATCACCTAAAGAAAGCTGCCATCAAGCTGGAACAAACAGCCTCGGCAGACAGTCTCCAAGAACTGAGAGGCTGTGAATTATAAAGGCTTCAGAAATGTGCTAGACAGCAGATGCCACTGGTGTGTGAGCCGGGCCGGGAGGGGCCTCTGAGGCTCACACAGTGTGTAACAGGTGCTCAATAAACAGGCTCCGCCTCTATCCTCCCAGCAGAGGGCAAGGTCGGATGCCCACGCCAAAAGTGCGACACATGCATACTGTGATTTGATACTGACCAATGAATGAATGAATTGCAGAGGAGAACCTGGAAGAGGGCGGGGCATGGGTTTGTATCGTTCCTCCATGAAGAACTGAGTTTACTGGGCATTTGCTAATTTTATCCAGAACCACCAACCTGACAACTCTCAGCTGTACAGGAAGAAACAAGGTCAGAAGAGGATTTTTCTTGCCCACTGAAAGATCTCCCATTGTCCATTTACCTGGTTACGCCTTTGTGTTTCAGGGTACTTGCTAAAAGCTACTGTAGTCTCTTTAAGGGGGAAAATATACTTCCACACACTCAACAACTATAAATTAAAGCACCCTTTTAGCTTTCTCTTTCCTAGGCTCAAAAAAAAAAAAAAAAAATCCAATTCACATACACTTTATCCCAGAACAGCAAATGCATCTATGTGGCAGCTTTGGGTCCTCCAAGCAGAGCTGTCATGGCTATTACGGCGCTCAGAAACTCTTGAATCAAGACACCTGTTCCTGGAGCTCGCCAGTTCAGCAGTCAGGTGGTGGACTGCAAAAGGACCCAGGCAAGGACAGCAGACATTGCCCTTTCATTTGTGATCCTTCTAAATAGACACGCAGATGTCTGTGTGTGTGTGTGTGTGTGTGTGTGTGTGTGCCTGCGTGCTGTGTTCATTTGCAGGCGTCCTGTTTGCAGAGGACACAGAGGAATGTCTTTGGGGAAAAGACAGTGGAATAAATACATGACAGCTAGAGAATGGTAATTACAGAAGACCACTGAGAAATTTTAAAACCAGCAGGGATGTGGAGACTCACCTATTTCACACCCCAAGATGTTTCCAGAAAGAGCAGCAATTAAGCCACTGCTCCTGGGACTCGGGGCAAGAATGGAACTAGGAGAATATGGCATGAGCCACACATAATTTCCCTGGGGATTCGAATAGCCAGAAGAAGTAGTGGTGTATTGGGCCATTCAGGAGGCTTTCCTTCTCTTACTCATCTGGTTCCCCACTCCTGGCTCAGTTCTATGCTGACACCTTAGGTAGCCAGAATATTAACCCTCACAAACAATTTGCATGACCATCTCAGGGACTTAGTTCAGACTGCATGTTTGAAATGCCATTCACGCTTTTCCCAGGACTCATTTGGTCTCCTTGGTTACCTCCTCCCAGGTGAAGTCCATATCTTTCACAAATAAATGGTGCAAGGGGGGGCAGGAGAGAACCTCCCCCCCCAAATGTAGATTACCCAGGTTTAGTGATAACAGTAGGAAAAACAAACTTAGATAAAAATCACTCCATTGTGATACATGTTCTCACCATGATCTTCATTGCTTTACTGTGTGTGTACTTTCTTAGCTCTGGTCACCTCCTTCACAGTCTTACTGTCTTCACAACACTTTCAATTCCCTTGTCCTTCAGAACAAGACTGATCACACCAACACTGGATGATGAACTGTTTGCTTACTCCATCGCAGCAGCTGGATAGTCAGATGCCAGTTTAGGCAAGCACATGGTTTGGTCCGTGTGTTTTTCTTGCTTTATTACGTGCCCACACATTTCAAGCATGTGTGCGGTACCACCTGGAGATATGCTTATCAATTCTTAGTGTACCTCCTGTCTTTGCCTTTAAAATGATGTTTTAATCTTCCTTTTTGTACCTCTCTTCTTAAGACTTTCCTTCCCTACTTTTTGATCCCCTCGTAATAGAACCTAGCTCTAAGGATCTAGAAAAAAAACAGGAAGGAATCAAAGGGGGATTCCATCTCCTTCTCCAACTGAACAGACCAGCCTGTAGAACACAAGCCTAAATTCTTTATTTTTTTATTGGATATTTTATTTACATTTCAGATTCCATCCCCTTTCCCCATTTCCCCTCCCTAGAAAACCCCTATCCCATACCCCCTTCTCCTTTTTTGCTTTTATACAATTTTTTTTAAATGTCAACCAAAGGCTTTATAAGTTTGGTAATGCTCAATATCAATCAGAAGTGTAACCTAATACCCAATCTCGATATATCAACTATCTTTGACTGGCAGAGACATGTGAGCACCCGCCTCCATGTCTGGCCCCCCTCTCTCTTTCTCTCTCATCACCTAGCTCTTCCTCTCCTTCTCCTCCTCCTCTCCTTACTCATCCTCTCTGTACTCCTCCCACCTTAACTCCTCCTACATATCACCCTTCCTGTTAAAATAAACCTTTTCTCTCAAAATACAGTTAGAGCATAACTATACTAATTTATGTCAGTAAGGTGCAAGATAGAGCTAGTACCCAGTCCGTCATTTTGTTGTCTAAGCAGAACCTCTGTCATCTCTCCTAAATAAAAGACTTAGTTCTGAACCTGGCTTTTTTTTCTTGGCTTTAGAATGAATGTCAGCTGAAAACCATCCTCTCAAATCTTTTCTGTAAAAGTAAATAGCAAGGATTGGCTATAGGACTATAAGTTTTCAACCCCATCAGAAATCCAGAGTGACTGAGTTAACTGAGATTATGGGAACCACAAAGCATAGCTTCTAAAACATAGCCAATTTATAGAGACCACTGAACACCTGGACAGTCCCTATACTACAGAACGTTGGAGCATCCGATCTTCAGCCTTCTGGCCCAGGATCATCTGACAGACCTTAGTGATGCAGAATTATTAAGGGCTGATTACTCTGTCTTGGCAGATATAATCAGTTGACTATTCTGCAAGTGTGTCCTTTTCTGAACAGTATTTTGTCTGTAGATGGAAAGAGGCAATTCTTGCTTAGTGGCTGTCTCACCACAATTGGAGTAACTCCAAAGATGCTCAATTTCTTCTTAGAATCCAAGACAGGAAGCTGTCAGGAGCAGACAGGTCTCTAATCAAAATGAACATTAATACAGAAATGTTTGTAATATCAATTCTGTGGACTTCCGATGTTTTGAAAACCAACTATCCATGTAAGGCTATCTGGACTGTTGTCTGTTAACTCCTCTCAGCTATTTCTAAAGAAAATATAGAAAACTCCTTAACAATAAACTCAAAGCCATGAATTTGCTATAGGCCCTTAACTCACAGTCTAACCATCTCAAATCAGTTTAAAAAAAAGTTAAAGGACTGAGTCTAAGCCTTATATTCCTAAATGTGTTATACAGGCTCAATGCCTATGATAGTAACAATATTCATTTCACTTTTATATTAATAAGAAGCTCATACCAATAAAAACCTTAAATTTGAAATCAAAGTAAATTTTGTACCATTTAAGAAATTATGACTTCATTTTAATAACAATTATACATATTTCTACCACTAGGTTATGGCTATGCAATAAATCCTAGCTAATCCTCCCTGATCCACCAAAACCACTACTTTTCCCTAGAAAGACAGCCCAATATTAACCACCTCAGTCCCCAAGCCCAGGGAATAGGGGCACCGACTCTTCATTAACTTCTTCAAGCTGATTATGGGTGTTGAGATATTAGAAGAGGGGTTGGGGAAGAATAAATTGATAAGCCTCTGACACTGTGTCTTCACTGCATCCAGCTGGAATTCCAGGACATCGGAGGTTCGAGCAGGTGTGCTCAGCTTTCCTGATGAGTAGATACACCAAGGCTATGTATTTTGCAATATACAATTCTCAAAACAAATTTTAGTATCAAGATAATTGTTTGTTTGAACTCTGGAATCTAGTCTTCTGGCTGCCTGCCTCTATCATGTCTAATCCATATAATTCTGGGAATTTCTATGAAGGTGTGCTCCCACCATCCTCCCATTTTCACCTTCCTGCTCTCAAATTCCTAAACACTAGGGAATCCAAACTTTCAGGCACCAAGGCCCTCCACTTCCACTGATGCCTAACCCCTTACCCCATCTTTCCTCCTCCAATTACTATGAGGGTGTGCTCCCACCATCCTCTCATTCCCACCTCCCTGCTCTTGAAATTCCCCAAAACTAGGGAATCCAAACTTTCAGGTACCAAGGCTGTCCACTTCCACTGATGCCTGGCAAGGCCACCCTCTACTACTATACAGGTGGAGCCATGAGTCCCTCCCTTTGTGTTCTTGGGCTGGAGATTTTAGAATGGCTACTCCAGCTTGTTTCTTAGGACCATTTGCTTGAAAATTTGTTTTCCAGCCTTTTACTCTAAGGTAGAGTCTGTCTTTGCACTGAGGTGGGTTTCCTGTATACAGCAAAATGCTGGGTCTTGTTTATGTATCCAGTCCATTACCCTATGTCTTTTAATTGAGGAACTTCATCCATTGATGTTAAGAGATATTAAGGAACAGTGATTGTTGTCTCCTGTTATTTTTGTTATTAGAGTTGAAGTTATCTTTGTGTGGCTATCTTCTTTTGGATTTGTTGGAAGAGGGTTACTTTCTTGCTCTTTATAGGATATAATTTTCCTCCTTGTATTGGAGCTTTCCTGCTATTATCCTTTGTAATGCTGGGTTTGTGGAAAGATATTGTGTAAATTTGGTTTGTCATGGAATATCTTGGTTTCTCCATCTATGGTAATTGAGAGTTTTGCTGGGTATAGTAGCCTTGGCTGGCATTTGTGTTCTCTTAGGGTCTGTATGACATCTTTACAGCATCTTCTGGCTTTTATTGTATCTGATGAGAAGTCTGGTGTAATTCTGATAGGTCTGCCTTTATATGTTACTTGGCCTTTCTCTCTTACTGCATTTAATATTCTTTCTTTGTTTTGTGCACTTGGTGTTTTATTATGTGACAGGAGGTATTTCTTTTCTTGTCTAGTCTATTTGCCGTTCTATAAGCTTCTTGTATGTTTATGGTCATCTTGTTCTTTAGATTAGGGAAGTTTTCTTCTATAATTTTGTTGAAGATATTTACTGGCCCTTTAAGTTGGGAATCTTCACTCTATTCTATACCTATTTTCCTTAGGTTTGGTCTTCTCATTGTGTCCTGGATTTCCTGGATGTTTTGTGTTAAGAACTTTTTGCATTTTGCATTTTCTTTGACAGTTGTGTCAATATTTTCTATGATATCTTCTGCACCTGAGATTCTCTCTTCTATCTCTTGTATTCTGTTGGTGATGCTTGTGTCTATGACACCTGATTTCTTTCCTAGGTTTTCTATCTCCAGGGTAGTCTGTCTTTGTGATTTCTTTATTGTTTCTACTTTCATTTTTTATGTCCTGGATGGTTTTGTTCAATTCCTTCACCTGTTTGGATGTGTTCTCTTGTAAGTCTTTAAGGGATTTTTGTGTTTCCTCTTTAAGGGCTTCTACCTGTTTAAGTGTGTTCTCCTCAATTTCTTTGAGAGAGTTATTTATGTCCTTCTTGAAGTCCTCTATCATCATCATTAGAAGTGATTTTAAATCTGAATCTTGCTTTCCTGGTGATATGGGAAATTCAGGACTTTCTAGTGTGGGAGAACTAGGTTCTAATGATGCCAAGTACCCTGGGTTACTGAAGCTTATGTTCTTGCACTTGCCTTTTGCCATCTGTATCTCCTTAGTGCTACCTGCCCTGTCCCTGACTGGAGCCTGTCTTTCCTATTATCTTGGTTGTATCAGAACTTAGTGGGGTGGGTGTAACTACTGGGGTAAGCGCTGGGGCCCAAAATCTGCTCAGTGCTCAAGCTCAAACATGATACTGCCCTAGTTACAGCCCCTGGGATCCCCGCTTCCTCAGAGTTCTCAGAGATTGGAGGCAGAGCTGCCACCCAAGATCTGCTCAGTGCTCTGGCCCAGACTGGAAGGAACCAGAGTTCCAGGCAGGGAGTGACTTCCTGGGTCCTTGTGGGTCCCAGTAACTCCCTGTTTGGGATGGGCCTTGCTGTCTGTTTACCTAAGATATTGCCCAAGTTAGAGCACCTGGGATCCCCGTTTCCTCTGGGTTCTTTGAGATTGGGGGCAGAGCTGCCACCCAAGATCTGCTCAGTGCTCTGGCCCAGACTGGAAGGAACCCCTAAATTCTTTAAAGTACAGTGGCTACACTCCACCTAATTCTTTCTACTACTTGTCAACCACTTTATCTCTTTCCCCAAGGACCACACTCATGGAAGCATCTCTCTTGTTTCCTGTGTTGACTCATTCAATGTGAATTGAAGCAGGATAACAAGGTAGTTGGTGGTTCGTGTCCTCTCTGTCAGTCCCCTCCCAAGCAGACATCTTAGGGGGATGTCTGGAGATTTAGACTTCCACATTCCAGCATTCCACTAAACTGCACAGAAAGCTAAGAACTGCCATCTTGCCAAATAGTTTCTCTGGTTTTCCCTTACCTGATTTCTCAGCAGCTGGATGGAGTGGGGGCATCTCTACCTTCTTCATACATCTTCCCCTCAGCATCCATGATGACCACGTTCACTTGGTGTTTCTTTACTTCCTGGTCATTCTACCGTGGCAGTTCATGCCAAATCTCTTGCATGGATCTTTTCTCTCTGACCATTAAATACTGAAATGTCCACAGACGCAATCCTTTCTTCCCAAGTTGTATACTTCCTAAGTAGTTTGTGTGTCGCATTTACATGCCATATGTAGAAGAAAACCTTGCTGTTGGGGATATCACGATATTTCGATGGCAGACTGTTACATTTGGATCAGATTATCGAGTACCTTTGAACAACATGCTTCCCAGTCTTTCCTATTCAGTATTTGACATTAGAGGTGAAGGTCAGCAAGATGGCATGCTCTAATTATCTCTCGTGTAGATGTGACTGTGTTCAAGGTATTATGTAACTCAGATGTGACTGTGTTCATGGTCTGTGGTTTCGGATTCACATATCTCATATATAATTTATTGGGTCCTGAGACTCTTCCTGGGGAGTATATCCCTAGTTAGTCTGCTTCTCTCTGTTCTTTCTGCTGCATCTCCGTACGCCTAAGCCTCATTGTTACTGATCTAGATGACTCCATCGGTACTTCCACGGGTCTTCTCCTGCTTCCACTCGGGCATTATCCTCACTTTAGAAAAGAAGAAACCAAACCTCAAAGAGTCAAACAAATGATTTGATTCATTCAAAAATGTTTTTTTTGTTTTGTTTTGTTTTTTGTTTTTGTACCTGATTTATCTCTAGACAAATGCCTGAAGTAGTAAGGTGTCTTAGTTAGGGTTTCCATTGCTGTGCTCAGACTCCAAGACCAAGAACTCTTCATATAAAGACAACATTTAATTGGGACTGGCTTACGGGTTCAGAGGTTCAGTCCTTTATCATCAAGGTGGGAACATGGCAGCATCCAGGCAGGCATGGTGCAGGCAGAGCTGAGAGTTCTACATCTTCATCTGAAAGCTGCTAGCAGATACTGACTTCTAGGCAGCTAGGATGAGGGTCTTACAGCCTACTCTCTCAGTGACACACCTACTCCAGCAAGGCCACACCTACTCCAACAGGGCCACACCTTCTAATAGTGCCCCTCCCTGGGCCAAGCATACACAAACCATCACATAAGGTAAATGAACACCTGTGTCATACCTGACACCAAAACCTTGTTTTTGGTCATACTGATCATAGTACTTTCAGGAATGATCCAGAACACAGACCATTCTGTTTAATGTGGACAAATGAAAACTAATAACCATAGTAAAGTACAAGAATATATATAACATGCTTCTTAGACCCCCAAACACAGCCTGATAAACATGGCATGTTTTCTTAAAGAAGATGAACATAGCTGTGGGATTTCCCACAAGGAGCCTGGCTACTTTTCCTTTACTATTCTGTTCCCTGACCTAAGAGTCACAGGTCTGGCTGGTGACTCCTCATGTTTGCATAGCACCACTTCAACTTTGAGGCTATGGCCCCTTCACCCCCCCTGAAGCAAAGTGTCCCCACGGATTCTAGAGTGTCTGTGATTATATTTGTTGTGTCACTGCATTGCAAATTTTAGATTCTGCAAACAACTTTGTTATTGACATACTGATATAGTTGATAAATCTGTATGTACATACTTAGAAAACCCATAGGGATAGTCTAGATATTTAACTTCTCTTTGTAAAACTTGACCGTTTTCTTCCACTAGGTTTGTTTATGTCCAATACAGGTGAAGGAAACTGAGTGTTGTAGGGACACTTCCCCTCAATTCCAGATTCGTCTGCTGGATGACCATGCATGACCTGTTTCTTAACTTTTGTAAAAGATGTGATCCTGTCCATACAAGTAAAAGCCTGTCTTCTACTAGCATAGCTTGCTCTAACGGTTCGTTCTTGCCCTTAGCCCTTAGGGCGGTGAGACTTTGCATTCGGCTCACCATAGACATATTGTCTGAATCAGAACTACAGTTTCTATCACCGGAGGCCTAATGGTTAGGAACCTGGAACATGCAACATCTACTCTTGAGACTGAAACTGCTCAGGGCCTGAAATGATTTTCCATTTCTTGCCCTATGGGTTCTTGGGAGCCACAGGGGGATCACTGTTGTCAATCAAGAGACACATGCTCTGCAGGAATGTTTTAATATGAGAAGCACTAGGCAGAGGAGGAGGAGGAAGAGGAGGAAGAGGAAGAGAAGGAGGAGGAAGAGGAGGAGGAGGAGGAAGAGGAGGAAGAGGAAGAGGTGGAGAAGGAGGAAGAAGAGGAGGAGAAGAAGGAGGAGGAGGAAGAGGGAACTAAACATGCCAATCTTTTCCAAGAGAATGCTGTGTGGTAAGGTCTAGAAAAACAAAACGCTTTTATCCTCTCTCTGGTGCCAAGTGTTCACCTTCTTGTGTCTCTGGGTGTTCTAGTTCCCAGTTCTGAGACACCTGTGAATTCATGAGATTTTCTATAGTTGCTCATGGTTGACCCAGAGAAATTTTGCAATACTTATAATTTACATTACTGTTAAATGTATGTACATGAAGGCTTAAATTTAATCCATGAAGGGTCACTCTAACTCCTTGTATGAACAACTATAGCTTTTGAAGTTTAGACAGTATTTGAAGCTTAATCTCTAAATTATATTTAGAACATTATTAAAAATATTTTTAAGTTTAGGTTTATATGATTTTTTACTTAAAGATTTAATTAGTTACAATTTTACAATTTTTTTTTTGCTTTAATGGGCACATTTATAATATTTTAAAGAAAAAACTGTGAGGATAAGATTTAATTTTTTAAATTTAACTTATTCTTTCCATGGCTATATATAAAAATTTAATGTAATTACATACAAATTTTATTTACTCAGAAATTATTGCCAAACTAGAATACAAATGACGAGGAAATATTAATTACAACAGCACCATCTGTAAATTTTGCTGAACTAAATTAAAGAAAAATACATTTTATGAAGTGCATGTAGAAAACCAGGAATTCATTTTCTTTTTAGTTTATTACTAATCTATATTGCCAGTCTGGTGGAAGCTGTGTAAGGAGGATTCTGATTGTTTGTGAGAAAACAGGACAAGAGAACTGGAACCTCACAGTCCTCCAAACAGACATGTCTTTGGGCATGCTCTCGTGCCTCCCAGATATAGTAGATCAGACTGCATGCACTGCAGATCATCTTAATATTATTCAGATGGTGTTTATGTGGAGTCCTCATGACTATGTACAGCCAAAGTCACGTGAACTTTGTTCGTATGATCCTGCTTAGTTCTCAGGGTAGAGATCACGAGATGCCCAGGAGATGATTGGCTACTTACATGAGACTTTAGTAATGCTCATGAACCACTCTCCCAGGTTCAAGCTACCAACTACAGTGGTAGCGCTGGTTCATCAACAATATGTGGGCTTGTAGATTGGAACGGAACGCCATTCAGTGAGTTAATTCTTATTTACAGTCATGCTTTATATCTATATCATAGCGTTGTATCTGTTTGGTTCATATGAAAAAAAATATGCCTGGATAGGATAATGAAGTGTGTTTTATTCAACAGATTGCACGTCTAAACATCGTCTAACTATAAAAAAACTGTAGGCAATATTAGGGTCTCAGGTTGAACTCTGACCCAGATTCTCATGGCATGGAATATGTGCCAGCCAACACCATTCTGGCTTTTTGGGAAAGAAAGATGAGATTATTTATTTATTTACATTATTATTATTATTATTATTACTATAGAGCTGAGAACTAAATCCTAGGCATTGAGTTGAATCCCCAACCTTGAAAGATGAGTTTAAATCATGGCCACTATACATACAAAAATAAATGGTGTGGTGAAGAAGAGATGTGGGGCACAGGTCTAGAAAGACGAGTCACACATTCAGCCTTGCTTTGAAGTCTACCTGATGTCAGAAGGAATAGTCACCACAGGGAGAGTTGATGGTAGGGACATTGATGGTCTGAATGAGCAATGTCCCCTCCAAGCTCCTGTATCGGAACATGTGATCCGCAGCTGGTAGCACTGTTCGGGAAGGCTACACAACTTTAGGAGCCAGAGCCTTTCTGGAGGAAGCAGGCTTTGAGGATTTCTAGCCTGCTCTCACTTCCTGAAGCCTCACTCTCTGCTTCCTGTGTGCCGAGCACGGATCTAGGAAAATGTATCCTTCCTGTTTCCTGCCCTCTGCATGTGGTGCCCAAGGTTGTCTCATGGATCCCCACACAGGGAAACACAGCCAAGTACAGTGAGTGGGAAGTGCTATTGCCCAAGCTTTTCTTTCTCTAAATTATTTTTACTATTTTAAATTGTGTAAGTGTGTGTGTGTGTGTGTGTGTGTGTGTGTGTCTGCATTTGAGTGCAGTACCCATAGAGGCCAAAGGTGTTAGATCCTCTAGAACTGAATTTACAGGCAGTCATGAGGCATCCGGTATGGATGCTGGGAATCAAACTCAGGTTCTTTGCAAAAGCAGTTTGTGGTCTTAACTGTTGAGTCACCTCTCCAGCCCCATAGGCTTCATTTTTTAAATGAGCACTTCCATACACAGTCGATCCCAAAGGCTGCCTGTAAAATACCACAAGTTTTCCATTTTAAGAAGGGTCAGCCTGCAATCACAGGGAGGGGCTGGAGGCAGTAAGTGTGGAAGCTGTAAATCAGGAGGATGGACTCTATGTGTGTGAGCCCCTTACTTATGAGTGTTTAATATCTTTCTCCGACACTGTAGAATGTAGTATTTACTCACTGCAAGAGCCTTGGCTTCTGCCCTTCTCCTTGCCATAAAAAAAATAATAGCCAATGTTTGTGTAAAATGACAAATGAGGCAAGGCAAATATTACACCTGTGGAGTACAAATCCACCCACGCTCCCTTTGATCCCTTATCACCAGGGTATTTGGATGTGTCAGAGTAAGAGGATTTAGTTCTGTTTCCTTATCAGAGTCAATCGAAGATGTGAACAGGAGAAGTAGGTAAACAGCTTGATTTCAGAGGAGCAGGGCAGACTCTACACAAACCCTTATCCTTTGCAAAAATCTGTCTCCTTCTTTGTTCCTTCTATTGTGTGATGTCAAGTGCCACCCTTGGAAATATTTGCATTTCAAGGCACGACAGAAATTGAAGGTGATGAAATAAATCTCTAATTGTAAGGCTTAAGACTAGTGAGCCTGTGGTGAGGTGCTGTTGTTCTTTACCATCCAAAGGGCACTGGCTCCCGGCACCTCTCGGATTCCAAAATTCATGAATTTTCGAGTCTCCTGTATAAAATGAGCAATATTTGCATATAACCTACATACTTTACCCTGTACCCTATAAATCATCCCTTGAACACTTATAATCCGCAATATAAACACTGCAAATAGTTGCTCAATGACACTGCTGAGACAATCACGGGGAAAAGCTGCACAATTTTCAAAGGTTTTTTTGTCTGTGTTTGGTAGAATCCAAAGGCTCAGAACCCACAGATAAAGGGGAGCAGATTTTGTTTGCTTCATCCTGGTAGCCTGAGGTTTGAGGACCACCATTTGCCAAGTGTGGGAAGGAGGGTCAGAGTTCACTTGGATCCTAATGACACAGATGATCCCTTTTGGGTCAAATGTCACATATGACCACTGCACTCTGCTATGGTTCTGTTGGCTTCTCATGATTCCACAATCTGAGCAAATGTTCCCAGCATGGGTCATGATGAAAAGTGCTTAATTAGCCACTTAATGAAAGACCACTAATCTAACATCTCACCTCCCATGTCTCCCGTGCCTGTTCCTAGGAATAAATTAACCAGATGGACTCTGTAGGAGCCTGGAGATGACTCTTTTGGAATTAAATTCTAAGACAGCATATGCTCTGATCTGGGGAAAGAAACTTTAGACCAATACTAATGAGTAGTCAGTGCTCCAGAACCTTGATGAGCAAAAGGATGGGCCTGAGGCATTTGACGGGAGGTTAGGGGATTCTACCTTGTCCTGAAGTCTGAAAAATATTTCAAATCCTCCATCTTAAACAGTGATGTCTGGCAGATCACAGCTCTCACTCCATAGGCAAGTGACTGGATTACTCAAGGACACTCAGTCTCCAGGATGTCAGATGGCACCACCCTTAGGCATGGATGGAGAGCCAACAAAGAAGTGCACTTCTGGTAACAGAGTCTCCATCAACCAGTATTCTATGAGTTATCCTAATGAATGTTAGAAATGAGATTATTTTAATGAAAAAAAACTTATTTTCTAGGATATGGACTGTTCAAAATGTGATCACATGGGAAAGATTCAGGATTCCCCAGATCCACAGAGGAGCAGGAAGATTTCTAGAGGCCCCCCTTTCAGCCCCCACATCTTACAAGAGGAAAGTACAAAGTCCAACCATGTCTGTGGTCCATGTGTGGCAGCCAGGTGAAATTCTAACTGGCACCATCTGGACAGATTTCTAGTATGAATATTGTCTCTAGAATGTGTTATTTAGTTCAGCGGAACCTGGACTGGTTAGAAGGACTATAAGGCAGCGGTCACCAAATGCTGGAACACTGTGTGCATTGCTTTTACCTGTGGGCTTGATGTTGCTTTACTAGATGGCTTTCAAGAGGGTGAATGCTTATAGCAAACTTTGTAATTGAGCAGTGTGATTTGTTCAATAGTTACTCTTTACTCTTCTTCTCAGTCATTTTTCAGTAGTGATTATTCTTTAAAACACAAGGGATAATCACATTACTGGCCCTGTAGATATCATTCTACATATAGACAATGCATATACACGGTGAGGCCAATGTATAGGGAATGGCAGCTGTGGACCCTGGAGGTGGCTTTGGCATGGAAAGTAAGATGAGAGGATTTGACTTACGCCTACCGTGTCACCTGTGACGAAGTTTTCTCTCTGGCAGCATCATTCCCAGCTCTAAGAGCAAGTAGACGAATATCAACATCTCAAAGTTTCCTTCTGGTCTTCAAGGTCAGCAGTTCACATTTCCAGGGTCCTCAGAACACAGAGGAGAACAGATCTTTCCCCCTTTTTTGACAAGTCACAAGGAAGTCATTTCTGTTTCAATAGCATCAGCTCATTTATGGTACCATATTATTGGGGTGAGTACAATTTTTTTCTTTCCATATCTTGGTAAGCATGTAAACATATTTCATTTATTTTAATTAATAATGTAACACATATTGATGGGATACAAGGTAATGCTTTGGTACTTGATGTTCACATACATCGAAGGCTGATCAAACCAAACTAATTAAATTTTCATCACCCCAAATTCCTATATTTTATATAGTGAGAACACTTAAAATTCATTTTTATAAAATCTGTAACTTACAGTATGTTAACATTAGTTATACTGTGAGTTATACTTTGAAATGTATTGATCTTACTGACGTGACTCGTGCCTTTGATTGACATCCCTCCATCTCACAACCTTTCTCCCCCCATCCTTGCTAGTAGCCACCACACAATTTTAACCAGCACAAGTTTGACTTATTTAGATACCATGCAGGAGTGCAATCAAATACTGTTCTCCTTTTCATGCTTAACTTTGTTCATTTGGCACAATGAATACCCTTCATGTCATTTGCAGATTGTGTGCTACTCTTAGTTATTATTAGAACAAAGTACCTGTGAGTAGGAAGTTCATGAAGGGGTTTATTTAGCTTTCTTTTGCAAGCTGATAAGGCATGATGCCAGTATTAGATTTGATATGATGAGGACTTTTAGCTGAGGGTATCACCACGGAAGAAAACAGTCTCATGATCCCCAAAGGAAGAATAGAACTATGTCAAGGTCACATTTGCAGGGATGAGGGTTTGGGGGCCCAGGAGGATTACATAATTTCTTTAAAGTCAGTTAGTTACTCCCACGACCCAAAGACCTCCCAGAAGCCTTCATGCTTTAAAGTCTCAGTTGTTTGAGTGACATACTCAATCCATATCCAAAGTATGAGGAGAAGTGGGGAGCCTGAGACTCTAGCTCAGTGGGGATGATTTAACTGAAGGTCCTCCTTCTTGTAATTGGAAAAACATCCCAACTGGTGCTCTTTTTCCTCTGTGGGAAACGGAGATGAGGAAGGAAAAAGAATGGATGTCATTCTAATTTATAGCACAGAACTGAGATGAGGAATGGAAAGAGGTTTCCTGAAAAGGATACATGGTGAGTGTTGTCTTTTAAAACAAAATCTCAAAAATTCAATTTACCAAATGAAGGCTCAGGAGCCAGATACTGTGGTGAAAGCCTACTACCTCAGCGAGGCAGAGAGAGCACCCAGCTGACCTTCCTCCTCAACTGAAGTCCCAGAAGAAAAAAAGCTCCTTCTGTTTCTCTGCACTGTCTTAAAAATACCCATCAACGCAAAGACTCTCCTATCTCTTTCCTGCTTTTTAAAAAATATTCACTCCCCGTCAACTGGTTGCTTGCTCTGCCTCTTGACTTTGTTTAACTCTTATTTATGGAAAGCTTTTGGGTTGAATGTGTGTGATAGGGCTGAGCCACACCACAATAAGAAACAGGTTTTTCCAGTTCATAATCTTGAGGTTCACAGTGTGATCAAATATCCTGCAAATGGTGAGCATCACAGGGTGTGGAGGTTGGTAAGGGTAAAGCATGAAAGAGGGAGAGGAGAGTGTGTGTGTGCTTGTGGAGCTTTCTTAGGGGCCATTCCCCATCCCACAGCCACAGAAACTCGACAAAAGCTACAATGATACCTGAATGTTGACCTCTTAGACTTTAGAGCAGAAAGCTCATCTGAAAAAGAAGCCTCCTCTGTCCTGGTGTGATTAGTTTAAGGAAATAGAGTTTTTGCCTGGCTTTGTTTCTTCTTTTGCAGATTAACACTAGCACTCAAAAAAACTGCAGAATGGGGGTCATTTATAAGACCTCAAATTGGCATTTATCTCCAGTGCCAGAGCTTGGCAGTGGGCAGTTGTATACTAGTTCCAGAAGCCGGTGGTTCCACAATCAAGGAGACCTGGAGAAAAGCAAGAGGAGATATTAGCAGGCTGTCTGAGAGTCACAAAAATTCAAATATGCAGTCTTCTGTCCCTGTAGACTCAATAGTTAAAGGCAGAGTGTTGGGGAGGCCTGTTCTTCCTGGCACAAGAACTCTTCCTGTATTTTAAGATTGTCCACTGGGAAATCTGATTTCAGCAACTAAATCATGATGGAAATGGCTTGACAACTCCTGAGAATCTCATGTGTTCCCTAATTCCACTCCAGAGAGACAAACTTATTTATTCCATCAAGACCAAATATCTCCACCAGTATAATAATATTGAGGTCTCATAGCTAGGCTATCACACATTTGGGAATGTCTTCCAAGGACAAGTTTAGAAAAGAAAGTATGGTTTTTACTTATTTTTTGCAACAAAAATATTTATAATTGTGGGGCCACTGAGATAAACTTTCGTGTCATAAAAATGGAAATAGTATGTAAACTATGTACTTCCTCAGTGGATCATTAAACGAGTCACTGTTTATCACTAGAATAGTAAGAAAAGAGGTTTAAAGTTAAAACATAGTCAGAAAGTAAAACACAAAGTATCACCTATGTTATGCTTACAATATTTTAAATGTGTCTAGATGGGCCAGTATGAAAAAAGATGAAAAGGAACAAAATTTTAAAAGCTATAACACACAATAACTGTTGACCACCAATTGGTCAACAGTTGCTCGCAGATGCTCACTTGATGTATTTTTCTCATGTGAGGAGCATGTAATCTAATTCTAGGGCAGGTGATCTGCAGACAAGGGCTGGGGAGTTCTGGTCACTAACAGCGGTTCCTGCGTGTTTCATGGTACAGTCAGTGGATGCACTATATCACAGCATGCAGTATAAGTAAATGGCAAAAGAGAAAGGGGCTCTTGCCATTCTTTCCAAATGATTGTTAAGTCCATCTCATCTCCAGACCATCAGTCTGGTTCTGGCAGCCTTCAGTGTGTCAGTATAGGAGAAGAATCTCCCATGAGGGAAAACCACACAGCAGCCCATGTAGGAAAACTCTCACCCCAGAATCACAAGTCTTTATCCTTCACCACTCATGGCTATCCGATGTGACCAGGTCCTGTGCTGTGGAGGTATGTAATGTCTGATCCCGACTCAGTCACTCTGCTCTGCCAGCTATAAAGATACACTTCTCTAGTGCCCAGAGTGTAATCTGGAAGCTTAGGAGTTTCTTTTCCTCTTTCAAGATCTGATTCGAGCACTGTGTCTTCTCTGACCTTCCTGACCTCAGATGGCTCCCACCTCACCCCAGCTTCCTCCATTTGCACTTTCCTTTGGTCATGCACACTGTATTCCTGGACAGTTATGAACGCCTGCCAATCAATTCTCACTGTGCTTCGCTGTGTATCCACCTGAATACAACAGACCCTGTGTAGCTAGCCCTGGAGATCCAATCTCATTCAGTCTGAGATGAAATTTTGCAACAGTCTGCACCCTAGAGCCTCTTCGAGGCCAGATCCAGTTTTGACAAGTGGATGTTCACAAAGAATTAATACAGCATTGTGAGAACCAAAAAATGTTTGTCTCAGAGCTGATTGTTCGATTCCTCTTAACAAAATAATACATTTTAGATAGCTACGTTTCCAAACTTGCTATTTTGACTATAAAATAGTTTTTAAGCACTCATGAAATGAAGGTAGAAAGAACATAAAACTATGTGAAGAATGATAAGTCTCCCTGTGTATGGTGGTGTGCTCTCCCTGTGTATGGTGGTGTGCTCTCCCTGTGTATGGTGGTGTGCTCTCCCTGTGTATGGTGGTCTGCTCCCTGTGTATGGCGGTATGCTCTCCCTGTGTATGGTGGTATGCTCTCCCTGTGTATGGCAGTGTGTTCTCCCTGTGTATGGTGGTGTGCTCTCCCTGTGTATGGTGGTGTGCTCTCCCTGTGTATGGTAGTATGCTCTCCCTGTGTATGGTGGTGTGCTCTCCCTGTGTATGGTGGTATGCTTGACTTCTGTGCTTTAGTACAATTACTTCTGTGGTTCTTAATCCATAAGGACTCAGAATTCTCCCGTAATAGCCTGCTGTTTAATCTGCCAGAATCTGAGCTGCTGGTGACCCTCAGATGACTTCCAAGATGAAGATGAATTGAAGCCCAGACTAGAGCAAAGTCATACACTTCATATACTTTGTGTCCCAAAATCAGACATCAAATTTGACAGTATCTAATGTAATATTTTAGAAATAAAAAGTAGAGAAAAAAAGACATCATTGATAAATATCAACATTTTAAACGCAGGCGTCAGTGGTCATGGGGGTGTGTCTAACAATACTGAAGCCTCGGGCAAAAGGAGAAGTCAGTAATACTGATCCCAACTCTAGTGAAGAGTTTTACAGATTCCTGCATTTATTTTAATATTGCCTTAGTTAGAATTTATTAAAATTTTGTTTATCTTAATCACTGCAGTGTTTTGTACTCTATTGTTACTCTCATAACAAGTTCCTCACTGATTTAACCTCCCCCCAACCCCCACATCCTACCATGAAATGGACACCCGAATGCTTCCCTAACACTGGACTCCAGCTTTGCCAAGAAGGCCGAGAACACATACAACTCCATTAATTCCAAGGAGGCAAGCTAACCAGCAAATCTTCCCAGCACAGCCTCCAAGACCCACATGCATGCTGATGGAGTTGGTTAGAGTAGAAAACGATTACTTTCCGAAGATGGAAAGTTTGAAGCTGATTGGAATAGGATCCCCTGTGCCTCAGACTGCTGATCCAGACCAACACAGCCCCAATCTTGGGATTGCCTTTAAGAGTGGCAGAGATTGAAGAAGAAAATATTGAAACAGAAATATACCCAGTGTGTGTGTGTGTGTGTGTGTGTGTGTGTGTGTGTGTGGCAGCAATGGCCAGTCTCTGAGACAGAAAAGCACGGAGCTTGTCTACTGACGATGCTTTGGACTCAGAACGTAAGGAGTTCAGCCCTGTGAAACATTTGCCTAATATTCCATAAATGTCCATACTGCTGAGAGATAGTCAGGGCTTGTAGCACACATTTTGAGCGTAGAGTCAAAAGTGGGGACGGGGCATACAAACTGGAAAGATAACTGAAAGGAGAGCATAAAAGGATATACTAACAGAGGCAGAACAAAAGATTTCTGAGACTAGTATAGTCGGAAGCTGGCTGGAATAAAACAAACTGGTTAGTATGAGAGATTTACAAAAATTCCTTATGTGTTGTTGCCAGGGAAGTTAAATCAGGATGAGGGAGTTTGGAGAGCAAAATTGGCTTCTCTGACAAAGGACCTTGAACAAGAGAGTCAGCCCTGAAAGCACAAAGCAGACATAGGTGACACTGGAGTTGACATTTAGGGACCAGAGGCCATATCCTTGACACTGGGAGCTCCTGACAGTCTTCAGTCAGGTTGCTGTCTTTGAAAAACGGTGAGGTTATGGTCAGCGTCAGAACAGTGACTCACTAGGTGATTATGGTCCTGTGCAGAGTAGAAAAACGACACGGGAGAGTGGAACCAGGGTACTCAAGACTTGAGGGCTCAGCCCTGTCCCAGAGCTGCCTGGATAGTGGTCCAAGCAGGGAGGAAGAGGCAGGGGTCTGAATGAGGAAGGCGGCCTTGGCAGAGCACCCAAGTAGGAGCATTGTAGTCTTCTGAATACGGATGCTGGCAGGGCAGCTTTGGGAACAGAGGGGGCTGCTTGGCCCAGTGTTAGCAGAGCTCTTGGCTCCAAGCCCTGGCACGAAAGGGAGGCTGAATGCCCATTCTTCCCTCATAGAAAACCTGAAGTAACTCTAATGCAGTATAATAGATGTTTTTTAAGGGAGAAAATAGGGGCTGTACTAGGAATGACCTGTCGTGGCAAGGATAAGCAATCCACTTACAGTTAGGCTTAGACGCCCGACTCTAGGTATACAGTCACAAAGCATGGAGGTATACATGTGTTGCTATATGAAAATCATTTTTTCTTAGGGATACGCTCAAATAATTATTTATAAATCCCAAACAAATGATGTATTCTGATCTTTCTTCCAACCTCACGTGTTACTTTGGGTAAAATTTGAGAGGCGCTGACAAAGAAACAGAGTCTGAAAAAAGACAGCAAGCAAACGCGCATGCTCCACCAGTCGGCAGTGAGTGCGTCCCTGCTAACAGGAGGCACATTTTATAGTAAAATACCTTGATAAATCATTTTGGTCTAGTTTACTGAGCACTCGTTGAAGAAGCTGCACTGCTCTGCCTTGTGGAGAGGGAGACACAGGTTTCAGGAAGGTTCATTCATAGAGACAGCCTGTTAGTGAGCGGAGAGCTTACAGGGCGGATGAAACCCATGTGGGACCTCTGGATGCTGTGGCGTGAAACTGTAAGGAAAAAGTCACTTTTGTGCGGCAAGCCTGTGCTGCATTTTAAATAATTCGTGGAAGTCCTCGTAGGATAGGACATCAAGGCTGGATTTAAAGTTATCTGTTCGTGATGTTGGCATGGACACCTCCTCCTCGCTCACCTGACCACAAGTTAACCAGCAAAAGCTCCCAAGAAGCCCAGTAACTACATTTATGTAAGTCTTAACCTTCTTGGGTTCTCTCTGAGATGCCCAATGGCCAGACTCTGGGGCACATCTCTTATTTTTTAAGCGCCTCTGTTTTTCCTCTTAATCCTTGATCCTAAGCCTATATTAAAATATCTCTGTCAACCTCCAACTCTCCTTCACAAAATAATTGGCTAGGCCTCTTCAAACACAAATGGATCCAGTGAATGGTGTTTTGAAGGCAAAACAAAGCAAGCACCCATGCAGCCGGGATTGCGAGGGTGCACAGATGATGAGAGGAAGTGAACGAACGGATGGAGCCGTGGGGGAAACTGAGCTGCAGATGGGCTGAAGCAGAGAAAGCCATTGAGATGAGGCTCAGTCACAGCCCTTGAAAACCCTTGGTTCCTGTGGCCGTGGCCTGCAGAGAGATGTAGAAAATGGGCATCTCGCATGCTCAAGAGGCGCTCCAGTGCTTCATTTCACTATTACAGGGAAAGGTGACCCCTTAAGGCTGCCAAGTGGGGGGCTTAAAGGTGACTGACATGGAAATGAGAGCGGAAATGCCATCATGAACCACATAACGGATAATAGAGTTTCTTTTCCTAGAGTAATAACGCACTTGAGAGAAAGCTTTTATATGAGTAAAGAGACCATTATTTCTGAATATTTAATGCAAAATTGCCATAGAATAAAATGATCATTAAATATGTAAATGCTATTTACATGTGCTTATTACTTCAATAACTCATCTCTTATATAATGCAATCTCTGTGCCCTAATTTGTCACTTGGTCATGGGCCCCACAAATCAAAATCGAGGACAGCTTTACACAAAGAAAGCAAGTTGAAGAAATGTACACACAAAAGTCTCTCCTCTCTGCAGCAGTGGCCTTTGCACTTAGCCTTGATGTTTCTGGTTGAGGGAGAAAAGATGGACGTTTGTACCCCAACAAAGGACTGACGCATTGCAGAGGCTCAAGAGTTATTTGGATTAAAGTTAACTGCAAATACCCAGTCTCAAGTGGAGACAAGTGGTTGCCATAGTCTTTTTAATGCACCATTAAATCAAAGATTAAGACATCTTTAAAAAGTGCCTCTGTTCATCACAAATGAGCCAATTTTCTCTTCTCTCAAGAGCACTGTTTAGGTTTCGTTTGTTATTGTAAAAAGCAAATAAAACGAAAGCCAAGGTCTGTGAGAGCCCTTCCCCCACCCCCAGCCCCGCATCGATGCTCACTAATGTGTGTTTCTGGGTGAAACAAAGGGACCAAGTCTTGCTACTCTAAGAATAGTCTGGTGCTTGCATCCCTTGCTCCATTCCTAGAAAGGCATGTGCTGGCCAGAGGCAGCGTTGCCGAGTCAGAGCTACATTTGCATAAATGTGAAGGTGGACTGCAGCCACATTGGTGGCTTTGATATATGTATGTATTGGCAAGCTGGAAGCACATTCCCTAGAGTCTTTGTCCCGAGAATCCCATGTAAAAATTGTCTCAAAGGAAGTTTTGTGTAAAGCCTAGTGAAGCATTGCCCCAAACCCTCTTTGTCATCATGGCTGCAGACATATACACACATGGGCTTGAGGTCTGCCTGTCCCCCCATCTGTCCCATGCCATGCTCAGGTCTTCTTTCAGGACTGTTAGCTCTTCTGTCATAGGGATTCCCAGTCTCAATCCCCCACCCTCCTCACGGACGCAGAGGCACAGGCATGTCATGGAATTCTCCGCATCATCTTTTCTCAGTCCCACTGGCTTCTGAGATTTTCCTGAAATCTCTGACAGGTCCACTCTGATGGACAATGTCAGTTAAAAGCTTTGAAGGGCTTTCTAGCTGGACCCAAGTCATATGAGATGTGAGATTCATTCACCAAATCCTGAAGTTTGGAAGCACAGAACTAGGTTGCATTCATGATGAATGAGAAATGATTTAAGTTATTGATTTTGAGCAAGCCCACTAGCTTCATCATTTTAATGTCTATCTGAATGAAGGGTGTGTTCTGCAAATAATGTTGCAGGACACTTCATACATCTCTAATGCTTCAGGGGAGTGTGCCTTTTGATGCTATTAGAACTCAGTAAGTGGAGCAATTGCATCCTGGGAAGTTCAGTAAGGCGTCTTCAGATTGGTTGACTGTTTCAGCTCCAAGGCAGAGAGAGAGGGGAGGTGAACAGGTCTATGTGGAAGACTTATCTGGATCCTCCAAGGTTTTCTGGTCCTTCCCCAGTGATCTCTTGAAAGCTTTGTAGAATCGATGATTACATTTCCTTATTTACAAGTAAGAGACTCCAGCTCCAGTCAACACCTAGAATGCTGGTTGAAGTACCACAATGTTTGTCCTTGTCTAGCTGAAACACTGGTTTGGCTTGTTATTGGGGTTGTTATTGTTGAAGGGCAGAGTGAAGTAGACTTCTGATACAAATTGATAAGGACTTAAGTCACATCTTGGGCAGTGCTTGGTTTTTCTTTTTTTTCACTATGCATTTTACCCCTGGATTTCCTGGACTGGACTGTATCCCTGACCTATGCCTTGGCTGAGAAATGGATGCCCCAACAGCCCAGAATGACGTCATGTCTACATTTATGCCAACAGTTACAATGGGAATGAGGGACCCTGAAGTCTTGAGGCAGGGTAAGGGCAGGCACACAGCACCACCATTAAGAAAGTCTCTGCCTCCCAGATGTTGCCGATGAGACACTTTGACTTTTCTGCAACAAGTTATAAGGGGAAAACATAATAAGACATCAGAGCATCTAAATTCTAACTGCATTAAAGGTTCATTGTTAAGATGTTAGTTCAGAAAAGCATGCAAAAGAGAAAAAAAATCACAGCAATCTTACCACCAAGAGAAAATCATTGTAATTATGTAGATGTGTAAACTTTTAAAAAGTAATTTTCTAAAGAGCATTTTTCCATATCATTAAATACACTTCTATAATGTCCTTTTTAATGGTTACCTGGTCTCCCCTTGTACTGTAGTGAATTGCATAACCCATCATATGTCTACAGATTTTCAGCTGTGCTAAGTTATCAATGCTGTTCCTATATGGTTTACATACAAATCTCTATGATCATTCATGATAGCTGGGGTTCATTAAATGCCAAGAGTTGAAGATGAGGTATGTGTGAACATTAAAGCATGAAGATTTTTCTAATTCCCAACATACTGTGGTCCCCAGTGCATGAATTTATGCTTCTGTCAAATGTACCTTTTGTCTCATTAGACACACATCGTCTGCTTGCTTATTTGATGAATAAAACCAATGCTATTGTTGTTTGCTTGAATGTTATTTTGTGAAGTTATAACACTTATCAAAGTGAATACTTATGCCTTTAGATCACTGTTTTGTGAACTAAATCCTCAGGCCGTCTCCCCACTTTTAAGTTTGCTATCTGTCTTAGTTTTATCAGTGACTTAGTGTACTGAAAATATCATTAATAATATTAGATAATCCGTATAAAATTTTAATGAGATTGGTAAATACTTTCACATTGTTTCTAAATGGAAATTCTTGTCTTCATTTTTTCATGACCAGTCTTTCCTTTTATGTATTTCTGCTTTCACTGGACTTCTTACAAAAGCCTCCATCACACCACTAAAGCATGAGCAGAAGAAAGAATAGAGATTCCAAACTCTGTTACAGGCAGCCCCGCGTGGAGCTGGGAGGCCCATGCTTGGCTCTGCTCAGCAGCTGGCATGCCTTATGGCAGTCATGCAGTTGTCCTTCCTAATGCCATACCCAAGGGGCAAGGTGATAGTAACTTCTGATTCAGAGTGATGTCCTTTGCAGTGTGCTTTCCATATGGACTTGTGTCTCTTTCATTTGGCTTGTTCATTTCTGTTTATAACATACGTGCCTGTGCTGGTCTCAGAAACACACTGCATAAATTGCTTGGTAGCATATTTTATTTTTGGCAGGGTGAAAGCAGCTATGTCTTACTGTCCTGATCACTCTGCATCCGCTGATTATTTTATTGTGACTCTTGGATGCACTATAGAATCATTCTGGGGAAATCATGTAAGACCTCTAGAGTTTTGTCTTGTTTTGTTTTTTTAATTATAATTACTTTAATATGTCAATTACAAAATATTTTGGCATCTCAAAACCACCATCTTTCTTTTATGTGAATGTGCTGGTGTTTGTGGCATTGCCACAGCTTTCTAGAGAGCTTTGAGGAGCTCTGACTTTGGAATTTCTACCCTGCCACAAGAAAGGGGGTGGCTGATAGGCTCCCCCTGTTGTCCTCTATCTTTGAAAAAAAAAAGGAGACAATTTGCAGGCATGCGCTGAAGTGTGTTCCTTCAGGAAAATGGGCCAGAACTCACAGTGGTGGAACGGGTCATTTTCTCCCACCTCAAAGCAAATTCTCTTGGAGCAGCAGGAAATGAAGTGGTGTTCACACTATCAATTACACCAGCTGTTTACCTAATGAACCCAGCTGCAGAGACAACCATGTTCAAGACCAAAAGAATGTAATAATCTCCGGTAGCCCTGAGGTAACAAGCACCTTGGCAAACTCAAGGTCTGAATTCATGCGATTACAGTCTAGCTGCCAGGAAGGTGCCATCCTATTATTGACTTATAATACCATGTTGTTTATTGGGATAATTATGCTTTTCTACCCCTCGGGGGCTCTGAATCAGAGGAAGTAAGCAGTGAATTCTCATTCATTCAGCATGTGAACAAATTTCAAGTCAGAATAGATCTCGTCAAGAACTATTATACCATGTGGAGCCATCTTGCAGGCTTTAGTCCCTTCCCTTCAAAATTACAGGGTCTCAGAGGGCATTGTACAAATCAGTGGGAACCCAGTTCTTCTAAGTTCAGTGAAACAAATTTCTGTTTTGTCAGAGCAATTTTGCCTGGGCCTTTCACTCACCTCCCACAAATGCTATCATCCTGCCCTTCACGCAGAGACTATAATAGCACACACATTAAAATACTTTTTCTTTCACACATTCTGTAAAGTCCTGCAAAAAAGTTGTTATTATAAATGAGGAAGTGGAGAATTCATGTAGATTAGCAGTGCTCTAATGGGGTATATACATTAAAAATTCTTGTTATTGGATATAATTTGTTTACTGATTAGATTTCTTAGTAGGTGTCTGATCCCTTGATGTTGAACATCTTCTTTAGTTAGCTCTCCACTGCCCCAGCCTCCTACACAGATCCATACTGATGTATGTTGAGAATTCTGCCATTATCTACGGAATGGTTGGAAAATACAAGCCTAGAATCTAGGAAGTGTTGGGATCCGATATAGGGTCAATGACTGTAAGCCTTAGAAATTTGGACCTGTCATTTACTCCTGATCTCCATTTTTCAAAATTCAGAAATGTAGATTGTAATGTTGAATAATAGTAGGGTTTTTTTTTTTTTTATTTTGTTTTTTGTTTTTCTGTGACGTTTAAGTGAAATTCAGCTTAGGAAAGGGGATTGAAATAAATCATAAAGTATGGATAAAATGAATTATATTTTCTTAAATATGTGTTAATGAAAACCAAGTAGAGCAGAAAAACACTCATATTCTACAAGAAACACAGACACACACACACACACACACCCCACAGCTGCCACAAAGTATAGAGAGACCTGAGGATGCTTTCAAGTTTCCATGTTTCTGATTTCTGATTTTTAAGGGCGCTGTGCAGTAAAAATAATTATTAAAATTAAAAAAATGGGTTTAATACTAATTTTTCGAGGAAGAAACCATGTCCTCAAGCTATGTAAATCTTATTTATTTATTTATTTACATCCCAGGGTCTGTCCTTCCTCTTGCTCCCCCCTCCCCCTTCCATTTTGATTTTCTTTTCTTTTTAATGGTGGTGATGGTCCCAGGCCAGGACCAGGTTATCACAAAAATCTCACTGTAGCTTCAGAGTGTGAGCTCTGTTCATAAGCATGCAGAGTAACTGAATTAGGAACTTTACCTGCCTCTCAAGCAAACACCCTGCTACAGGGGTAAATTTCCTTCTACTGGGGTTGCTGTTAGCACTCATACCTCTCACCAAGTACCTACCTACTAATCGGTCGGCTTCCTCTTCAGTGAGCTCTTGGGTAGCCACACTGTCCTGTCAGAGTCTGAGTTGTTAATCTATTCAGAGAGGGACAAGGACTCATGGCAAGGTTTGAAGTTAGCACAGAACATCACTTCTGTCCAGATCTGGCTGTGACTGTTTCCCTCTTGAAGGTTTCCAAGGCCCCAGTCTTCTGCAATTGCCCAATGAACGTTGCTCAGAAGATGTCCTCCTGGTCAGAACTCTGAGAAATCTATGCCTATTGTGGACCAGCTTGGCACTGGGCTGTAGCTTGGGGCTATGACTTGTTCAACCATAAGAATAATACAGATTTTGTAAGTGTTGGTGTCTGTCTTCAGTTCACAAGTTCCCGTATGTTTTGCATGAATTGCCATATTTTATCCTAAAAGCCTTATGCTTCCTGGAGAAAAGATGTCTTAGTGCAAGGTTTGTGACTGTGCATTTTCCTGCGCTGGCCATGCTACCGTGCCTTCTGAGAACTGGTTAGTTACAGACTCTGCCGAGACGTGATTCATATTCATGCTCAGAGAAAACAAGCCCTCAAGACGTCCTTGAATTTGAGGGTGAAGAAGATTCCTGGAGGAGACATTTCAGTGCCGCCAAAGTGCAGCTCAGAGTCACCACATCTGCGAGAGAGATGAGGAGCAGAACAAAGATGTTCTTCAGCTGAGGCTTTTATAAGCTAAACCCTGGGGATTAATTCCCAGTAATGGAAGAAGAAGAGGCATGCTGGCAGAGGGCCTGCTGAATAATATTAGTGACTTTCCTATGAATAACTCTACAGATTTGTACCTTTCTTAAGGACTAGGGTCTTGCAAAAGGTAGGCAGTGAAGAAATGTACATGGAAGCTTTGGCTTCCACGGTAGAAAATCTATTCCCATAATAATAACACTGGATGTGCCATGGTAAGGACAAAGGCAAGACTCCAAACTACACGCAAACATTGTAAACTAAACAAATTCCATATCCACTGGGGCTCTAGCACTGTCTCATGCTCATCCTTTTCTTTCTGCTATCCAGGTTGGTAATTTCGCCTATCCACCAATGTTAGCACTTTTTCTAGGCTCCACCCCACAGTTACCTGGCAACAGCCAGGTGTGCCTGACTCACTATAAAAGGGGCTGCTTGGCCTCTCCTCTCTCTTTTGCTTCTTGCTCTTGCTCTGTCCTCTACCTCCTGTTCCTCCTCTCTTTCCATTCCCCTCCCCCCTCTCTCCATGTGCTCATGGCCAGCCTCTACTCCTCTACTTTCTCCCTCTCTGACTTTCTCTATCTCTATTACCACCTCAACTTCCCTCCCCATGCTCTAAATAAACTCTATTCTATAGGCTGGTCCCTCAGAGGGAAGGGATGCCTTAGTATGGGCCCGTGAAGGGACCCCCTTTCCCCACACCTTACAGCACCCCCACCAAACGTATTCCTTCTTTTTTTTATTTTTATAAAACACAACAACCAATCTCAAAGTTTTGTGCAAGCACCCGCATTGTCTCACCCTCACTCGCAGATGACATAAAGCCCAAATGCACGATCGATCGGTCGATCAGCACTGTTAGGTCAGGACGGTCTTCGCACCTTGCCTTTCAACCTGGTGGCTGACTTTCTTTAGTGCTGACTTAGTCTTCTAGGGCTGCAACTGTAACAAAGCGTTATTAGGAAGTATGTTAGTTGCTCTTTAATCATGGTTTTGCTTTTAGCAAAAATGTTGCACAGTGTTCCCAGTATCATGATTATGACTCTGGTTATTCCTCGTTTGGCACAGGATGGGAATTTCCCCTTTGTTCAGGAAGAATGGCATTGTCCTTTCGTCTACTGTATTTATTCTGTATATAGTATTCACATTTGAATCATATAGAATCATTTTGGCTCTAGATCCATTCTTTCCCAGGCTGAGACAGGGCATTTAATTCTATCTGCACTTTCGAGCATTCATTAAAGGTCTTGGAATGCCTGATTGGGACTTATTTATATGCTGGACTTTTATGTGACATGTTGACATACAGAAGTATGGTCATACAGTACTAGAGGCAAGAACTACGGAATTAAGTTTGATTTCTTTTGGAGAAACTTATGAAAGACATGTTTCATATATCATCCAGGCTTTCAATTCCTTGCTGACAAACTTGGGCATTCCCTGGCTTCTCTGGAACCATCTTGGTCTGTCTGCATTGACTGGGCTCTAAGCCATGCTGTTTAAGTCCCCCACTTTATTCGGATACTAAAGTTACTGAGTTATGTGCTCACTGGCCTCTAGTGTGACCTAATATTTTTGTTCATTTGTTTTTTGAAGCAAAGTTGTTTTTCTCCTAAGAGGTAGCTTGAACATAGATTTAAGCATGGGCAATAAGAGAAGAGAGAGACACTTTGGAAGAGGATAAGTTACACCCAAGTCCTGAGAGGGACGGGTGAAGACAGACAGAGACAAAAATCAGAGACAGAGACAGAGACATAATCACAGAGACACAATCACAGACAGAGACAGACAGACAGAGACAGGGAAAGAGACAAGGTGATAGACAGAACAAGACAGACACACACATAGAGTGAAAGAGAGAGAAAGATACAGACAGAGAGAGAGGGAGAGAGAGAGAGAGAGAGAGAGAGAGAGAGAGAGAGAGAGAGAGAGAGAGCAAGTCCATGACATCATCTGAACTAGTAATAACTGCAATAGCCATGCTTCTAAAAATTGTCTCATTCTGAGTTTGGGATTAGGACTTCAAGATGTGAATTTTGGAGGGTCCAATTCACTTCATAACATACCTCTGTCTTTACTCCATGCTTGAGCGTTTGGTATATTCTCCATCTTCTTTAAGGCTATTCCTTCCACAGATCTATTAGAGATCATGTAATTCCTGCCACCTTAGAATGCCATTCATCCAGACACTGCCAATGGCTCCTTCTCCACTGACTCTGGGCAGCATTCCAGTGAGCTCACCCTCTTCACATCTTAACAAGAAAAGCTTTCCATGGATTTTGAGCCCCATTTCTGGCTGCCTTCTCTCGTCCTGTACAAACTGGCCCAGCCTCCCTCACTTGGTTAATTCCACAGACTGCAGTCTGTCTTCCTCTCTTCCACTTCCCAGATGCTCCTGCTCAGAAGGACTGGGACCTCTTGTATTTTGCTGGATGCAGCAGCTGCCCTTGGATTAAGTGCTAAACTGGCCGGATTCTGGAAGTTCTTAGGTACTTCAGGTTGGGCCTTTTCACAAGCTCCTAATATAATGTTTTTTTTTTTTTCTACCTTGCTGGCTGCTCATCTCCACCTTCTGTGCTCTTCTCTCTGTGAGCTCTTTAAAATGTCAGAGTTTCTCTGCAGCCTCTTCTGAACTCTCTGCACTTGCTCCTCGGTGGGCTTTACCACCA